>NC_053500.1:144717101-144874601 GCF_905171775.1 Rana temporaria | reverse complement strand
CTGGGCAGGAAAGGGGTGAAAGTGCCCAGTATTGAAGCGGTTAAAATAAATGAAATGAGGCGCTGATGACAGAATACCGAGTGAAGATGTCCTTAAAGTGCGATGCTGTCAGGAGTGAACACGAGACAAAAGTAGTGCCTGTCTTCCTGATTTCTTCTAAAGGAGATCCAGGCGCCAGTTTGGGTGGATTAAGTTTGTCGCACGATAATCACTGGGTATCGATATCTGCGGCGAGTGGCGTTCCACCAGATCTGGGTGGGGTGATTGGAGAAGTTTGGGTTCTGGTGGAATTCTGTGTGGTTTAGAGAAGATCCTTAGAAAATTGGAAGAAGTCTGTGATTACCAGTCACACCGGATTATCAGTCCGGGAAGAGGGAACACACATTGTGTATGGAGGAGCAACACGGGCTGGGGGTACGAGCAACATGAACATTCCCGGGGGGCCACACTGACTCCTCTAGAAGATATAGGTTGTCCATTTATGTACCATGCAACATTTCTTCTGTTACATGGGATGGAATATGATGTACAGCGCAAATTAAATCTATATGGACATCTGTAGTGAAGGTTTCTTTCTTCCTTCCTTCCTTCCTTCCTTCCTTTCTTTCTTCTTTTTCTTTTCTTTTCTTTTCTTTTCTTCTTTTCTTTTCTTCTTTTCTTTCCTTCCTTTCATGTTTTCTTTCTTTTTTTCCTTCCTTTCATGTTTTCTTTCTTCTTTCCTTTCCTATCCTTTTTTTATTCTTTCTTTCTTTCTTTCTTTCTTTCTTTCTTTCTTTCTTTCTTTCTTTCTTTCTTTCTTTCTTTCTTTCTTTCTTTCTTTCTTTCTTTCTTTCTTTCTTTCTTTCTTTCTTTCTTTCTTTCTTTCTTCCTTTCTTTCTTTCTTTCTTTCTTTTTTCCTTCCTTTCTTTCTTCCTTTCTTTCTTTCTTTCTTTCTTTCTTTTTTCCTTCCTTTCTTTCTTTCTTTCTTTCTTTCTTTTCTTCCTTTCTTCCTTTCTTTCTTTCCTTCCTTTCTTTTCTTCCTTCCTTTCTTTCTTTTCTTCCTTTCTTTTCTTCCTTCCTTCCTTTCTTTCTTTTCTTCCTTTCTTCCTTTCTTTCCTTCCTTTCTTTTCTTCCTTCCTTCCTTCCTTCCTTCCTTTCTTTCTTTTCTTCCTTTCCTTCCTCTCTCTCTTTCCTTTCTTTCTTTCTTTCTTTCTTTCTTTCTTTCTTTCTTTCTTTCTTTCTTTCTTTCTTTCCTTTCTTCTTTCCTTTCTTCTTTCCTTTTCTTCTTTCCTTTTCTTCTTTCCTTTTCTTCTTTCCTTTTCTTCTTTCCTTTTCTTCTTTCCTTCCTTCTTTCCTTTTCTTCTTTCTTTCTTTCCTTCCTTCTTTCTTTCCTTTCTTCTTTCCTTCCTTCATTCTTCTTTCCTTCCTTCTTTCTTTCCTTCTTTCTTTCCTTTTCTTCTTTTCCTTTTCTTCTTTTCCTTTTCTTCTTTTCCTTTTCTTCTTTTCCTTTTCTTCTTTTCCTTTTCTTCTTTTCCTTTTCTTCTTTTCCTTTTCTTCTTTTCCTTTTCTTCTTTTCCTTTTCTTCTTTTCCTTTTCTTCTTTTCCTTTTCTTCTTTCCTTTTTTTTTTTTCTTTCCTTCTTTGCTTTTTTCTTTCCTTTCTTCTTTCCTTCTTTCTTTCCATAAACTTCATCCCAGTTTTGTTTTGGATATATTTCTTTATCTTTATAAATAAATCTATAGATTTTCTACCATATCTACTTGTACCGCCTAAAGTCCATTTCATTAGCCCAGATTAATTCCCAGTTACAAAATGGGAAAGGGGTTTAATCTAGGAATAAATGGCTGATTACACAAACCCCCCCCCCCCCCTCTTTAACGTTTAGTATATATCATGCTGGCGAGGACCATCGGAGACTGCAAACCTACCAGAAATTTGGGAATGCTACAGTTTTGGTTTAAGACTAGAGACCTACTCCAGAAGCATACATCCCAACTTTTTGAGACGGGAACGAGGGACACCTATTAGCAAAAGTACATAGGCAAAGGACAACCCCCCACCCACCCCCCGCTACGCCCCACACAAAGGAGAATTGTACAAAAAAGTGCTATTTTACCACTACTATTCCTTTTTATATTGGCTTTTGAAATTTGCAGCAATTTAGAAACGGGATGAAAGGTTTAGCATTGAAGGATAAATGATTTCATTTTATATACAACTATAAAGATCAGACCAAAATGAGGGACAGATTGACTTTGTTCCAAATGAGGGACAGTCCCTCGAAATCGGAGACAGTTGGGAGCTATGCAGAAAAAAGTGAGACATGTGACACAAGGTGAGTTGAGAGAAGTGCCATAACCCTCATACAAATCAAAGCTCCCACTAATGACTTCTGGGTTCTGAAGGCCACACAACAAGTACCATAGGGCCACAGGTTGGACACCAGGTCTTTATTAGTCCAGGCAGTGTTTTGAGGGTTCTTCAAATGAAGTTCTAGACTTGTCCAGGGTCAGGTTCACAACAATGCCAGATGTCTTGATCGCTCAACCTCAAATTCCACCTATGCTGTTGGAATGCCGAAATGTTACCACTGTAACAGTTTTTCTACCGAGAGGTCTACAACTGTCCAGTCGGCTTCATTAAACCACATAGAGGTCTACAACTGTCCAGTCGGCTTCATTAAACCACAGAGAGATCTACAACTGTCCAGTCGGCTTCATTAAACCACAGAGAGGTCTACAACTGTCCAGTCGGCTTCATTAAACCACAGAGAGGTCTACCACTGTCCAGTTGGCTTCATTAAACCACAGAGAGGTCTACCACTGTCCAGTCAGCTTCATTAAACCACAGAGAGGTCTACAACTGTCCAGTCGGCTTCATTAAACCACAGAGAGGTCTACAACTGTCCAGTCGGCTTCATTAAACCACAGAGAGGTCTACAACTGTCCAGTCGGCTTCATTAAACCACAGAGAGATCTACAACTGTCCAGTCGGCTTCATTAAACCACAGAGAGGTCTACAACTGTCCAGTCGGCTTCATTAAACCACAGAGAGGTCTACAACTGTCCAGTCGGCTTCATTAAACCACAGAGAGGTCTACAACTGTCCAGTCGGCTTCATTAAACCACAGAGAGGTCTACAACTGTCCAGTCGGCTTCATTAAACCACAGATAGGTCTACAACTGTCCAGTTGGCTTCATTAAACCACAGAGAGGTCTACAACTGTCCAGTCGGCTTCAATAAACCACAGAGAGGTCTACAACTGTCCAGTCGACTTCATTAAACCACAGAGAGGTCTACAACTGTCCAGTCGGCTTCATTAAACCGGCACCCGATGACTCCCAGCAGGAAACTCATGACAAATCTTTTTACTTTTATTTTTGGACTGGACCCTCAGCCATTACAAATAGCTCTGAAATCGAGTAGTTAAACATACGGCATAACATTTTTCTCTCCACATTTTTTCTTCCACTGAATCTCAAATATCGCTCGGTGATCCCCGAGACGTGCTTCGTTTCACGAAAACCTCCTGGAAACCAAATGGAAATGTGTACGGCAAAATAATAAAATTTGCACTCCTTGACTTCTTCCAGCAAGTTATTTGAAAGCCTTGTTTTGGGATGTTAGTCTTCCTGTGAGCGCTCCACGTATCCCCTGACCATACGTATGTGGTCCTGTAGTCCCGGATCTGGACCTGACGGAGATTAATGTTGAAGCAGCCGAGTCTCTGGCGATCTGTGCGTATCGTATGACCGAGGCTCCGATTTCTCCTTCAAAGGCGCTGTAAAAATATACCACAACGCACATGTTTAAAACCAATTCTACATTGTGGTACATCATGTTACATGGGTGACATTGAGTTTGCTCCATGCACTGTGTTATATAAACATTTGCTTTTTGTCTAAAACTTTTCTTTTTTTCTTTTTTACCCTTTAAGCGGAACTCAACTCTACACAACCCCCTGCTTATTCCCATTTTCCCCTCTTACCTGTAGTGGTGCATTCTCCAAGACACATACTTATCTGCTATAATCTGCTTGTCCCGCTATGATTCGCTGGCCACCAGGTTCCCTTCTGCCATCTTGCTCCTCATTGGCTTCAACTGCTTCTTCCACATACAGGGGGTCAGGCCCCAAAATAGAACCCATGTCTGGTCAGCAGAGGCATTCATTAAAGTGAATCTTTAGTCAGAAAAAATTAAGTCCCGCTAGATCACTTCAGGCTGCCCCCTTTTGAAGGTATAGCTACACTATATTACCAAAAGTATTGGGACGCCTGCCTTTACACGCACATGAATTTTAATGGCATCCCATAGACAGCCTTCCCAGAAGAGGTGAAGCTGTTATAGCTGCAAAGGGCGGGGCCAACTCAATATTGAACCCTCCGGACTAAGACTGGGAGGCCATTAAATTTCATGTGCGTGTAAAGGCAGGCATCCCAATACTTTTAACAATATAGGCCCGGATTCACAGACACTGGCGCACATTTATGCCGCCGTAGCGTATCTCCTTTACGCTACGCGGACGCAGCGCAGAGAGGCAAGCATGGAATTCACAAAGCACTTCCTCCCAAAACTGCGCTGGGTTTCCAAGGCGTAAGTGGAAGTGGGCGTGAGCCATGCTAATGAGGCGTGACCCCATGCAAATGATGGGCCGAGCGCCAGACAGATACGAATCGCCAACTGCGCATGCGCCGTTCCGTGGGTGCATCTCGGTGCGCATGCTCACAATCACGTCGGAACAACTGCCTAAGATACGTTGGATCACTGCCTACGGGGTGAACGTAACCTACGCCTAGTCTTATTCACGTCCTACGTAAAATACGCCGACTTGTGTTCCCTGATGCAACCCTTTGCATGGATGCTGCTGAGTTACACCTCCTTTATGGGGCATAACTTTACGCCGGACGTATGACTTTACGCGCACTGCGTCGGACGGACGTACGTTCGTGAATCGGCGTATCTCCCTCATTGCGATTTTTTTTTTTTCCCCAAAAATATGTAGAAGAATACGTATCAGCCTAAACTGAGGGAAAAAAAAGTTTTTTTTTATATATTTTTGGGGGATATTTATTATAGCAAAAGGGAAAAAATATTGATTTTTTTTCTTAATTTTCGCTCTATTTTTGTTCATAGCCCAAAAAATAAAAAACGCAGAGGTGATCAAATACCACCAAAAGAAAGCTCTATTTGTGGGGAAAAAAGGACGCCAATTTTGTTTGGGAGCCCGGTCGCATTACCGCGCAATTGTCAGTTAAAGCGACGCAGTGCCGAATCGCAAAAACTGGCCGGGTCCTTTAGCTGCCTAAAGGTCCGGGTCTTAAGTGGTTAATCGCTTTTTACTCGTTTTTAAAAAGAATCATTAAACTATTCTATTTATGTACCTTGCAGACAGACATTTTATCAAACTTTTTTTTTTTTTTTATTTACAACTCTTTTAAATATTTCTATAAGGGTTGCAGACACTGCAGATTTTTCGGATTTTCTTTCTTTATAAAAGGAAAAAAAAGCGAGAGACACCGCTCCGCCTTCAGGTGATGGGATTTTAACGGGTGTGTTATTAATGTTTGTCATCACGGTAAACGCTTGCGCATGAGTTTAATAAAGTTAAGAATTTATTACAAAGTATAAGATAAAATCGCCATCTAATAACAACATTTGTTCATATTGTAATTGACCACAATTGATACATTGGGCCAGATTCACATAGAGATACGACGGTGTATCTCCTGATACGCCGTCGTATCTCTGAGTTGTGCCGGTCGTATCTATGCGACTGATTCATAGAATCAGTTACGCATACATATGCCTAAGATCCGACAGGTGTAACTGTGTTACACCGTCGGATCTTAGGCTGCAATTCCCGGCCGTCCGTTAGGTGGCGTTTCGGTTTATTTACGCAACGATTATGCAAATGAGGAGATACGCCGATTCCAAAACGAACGACCGCCCGGCGCTTTTTTTTTACGTCGTTTGCGTTTGGCTTTTTCCGGCGTATAGTTACCCCTGCTTCTATGAGGCGCAGCCAATGTTAAGTATGGCCGTCGTTTCCACGTTAATTTTTTTTTTTACGTCGTTTGCGTACGTCGATTCTCGAAAGCGCTGGACGCAAGTTACGCTCACGCCGAAACGAATGACGTCCTAGCGACGTCATTGGGAGCAATGCACGCTGGGAAAATTCGCGGACGGTGCATGTGCAGTTAAATCGGCGTGGGGATGCGCCTGATTTAAATACTACACTCCCCCTAGCCGCGGAATTTGAATTCCGCCGGGGGATTTAAGATACGCCGCCGCAAGTTTTGAGGTAAGTGCTTTGTGAATTAGCATTTGCTTTAAAAAATTCTTAAATCGGATCTTAAATCACATAGGTTACGCGGATCTAAAGATCCGCTAACCTATATGAATCTGTCCCAGTATGCAGAATAAAAAAAAAGGGATTTTCTTTATTTTTTTAAATTTACGAATTGCGATCATAAGGAATGACCCAAAAAAATAAATAAAACGAACATATATTTTTCGGCAGTGCACATGTCTAGTATGAGTGGGAGATATAGTGCCCCCAAGGGACGGATAAAAGAAAGCAAAGGGCCCGCAGTTTGGGCACCACTAATACACCTAATGGGTAAGCCAGATGTGAAGGATGAATGGCGCGGTGAGATGTATCACTGCTCTGAGCGCACAATATGTTGGTGTTTGGCCGGGAAGTGTACCTTCGCTATCGGTTCTTTAAGTGTATTAATAATAATTTGCTATGGTTATAAAGCCTTCGCTGTAATAGAACTCTGAAATTGCCCCCCAACGATCGAATATCTTGCAGGATGTTGTGTTATTTTATTTAAAAAGACTTTAGGGAAACAGATTCAGTGACACCGTGAACTGGTTTTACAGCCCCTCGTAAAATCTTGGCACAGTTTTAATGACTCTCAGTTTTTTACGAGAAAGCTTTGACAGGATAATATTCCCGTGTTTGCGTTGCGTTATCTGCTTGAACTCCAGTTTTTCTCCCTTCACAAATATTAAAGGTCAGAGGCGAAAAGTTTCACCGAGGGCCGTGACCTCCGTGTAAGTTTTTTTTTTTTGCAGATGAAAATCTAACTCTCGTTAAACTGTGCAGAGCACGGGGATGGAGTATTGTAGGGGACGATCGCGGAATCGGAGCCGCACACGGAACTAAACAATGCTGGATTTCGTTTTTTTTTTGTTTAGTAAACTGTTCCGTGCTTCCATTGCGGCTCTGCTAGAACATCGGATACCGTGCCAAATCTTCTGAGAGAGGTTTTAGTAAAAAAAGGTTTAAGAAAAAAAAAAGGATACAATGGGCCGGATTCACAAAAGAAATACACCGGCGTATCTCCTGATACACCGTCGTATCTCTGAGTCCGGCCGTCGTATCTATGCGCCTGATTCATAAGAATCAGGTTACGCATAGATCTCCCTTAGATCCGACAGGTGTAAGTGACTTACACCGTCTGATCTTAGGCTGCAATCTCCCGCCGGCCGCTAGGTGGCGCTTCGGTTTTTTACGCAACGAATATACAAATTTCCGCCGATTCAGAAACGAACGCTCGCTTTTTTTTTACGTCGCTTGCGTTTGGGTTTTTTATGTGAGGGGTATCCTATGTTTTTTATGTGAGGGGTATCCTATGTTAAGTATGGCCGTCGTTCCCGCGTCGAGTTTTGAATTTTTACGTCGTTTGCGTACATCGATTCAGAAAAGCGCTCAATGCAAGTTACGCTCACGCCGAAACCAATGACGTCCTAGCGACGTCATTGGGAGCAGTGCACGCCGGGAAAATTCACGGACGGCGCATGCGCATTTAAATCGGCGCGGGGACGCGCTTGATTTAAATACTACACTCCCTCTAGCCGCGGAGTTAGAATTCCGCTGGGGGAGTTACGATCCGCCGGACCAAGTTTTGAGGTAAGTGCTATCTGAATACAGCACTAGCCTCTCAAACTGGCGCCGGCGGATCGTAAATCAGATAGATTACGCGGATCTAAAGATCCGCTGATCTATGTGAATCTACCCCAATATATCTGAAAACAGATTGTACCACGCATGGTACATGTGGTATAATCTGTCTTCAGATATATTGTATCTTTTTTTTGTTTTATTATTATTATTATTATTATTATTTTGCTGCCAGAGCCATTTTTGCCCACCTGTTCTCAAAATCATTTTATTCTTGAAGATTAGTTAACCACTTCAGCCCCGGAAGAATTTAACTCCTCCACCCCGCAC
This sequence comes from Rana temporaria, assembly GCF_905171775.1. Taxonomy (NCBI): domain Eukaryota; kingdom Metazoa; phylum Chordata; class Amphibia; order Anura; family Ranidae; genus Rana; species Rana temporaria. Next base: position 144,866,384 of record NC_053500.1, on the reverse strand, counting down.
CCCCCCCCCCCCCCCTTCCTGACAGAGCATTTTTTTGCGATACGTCGCTGCGTGGATTTAACTGAGCGACGTTGCACCCAAACCATTTTTTTTTCCACAAATAGAGCTTTCTTTCAGTGGTATTTGATCACCTCTGCGGTTCTTATTTTTTGCGCTATAAAGAAAATAAAGCGTCAATTTTGGAGAAAAAAAAACATTTTTTTTACTTTTTGCTATAATAAATATTCCTCCCCCCCAAAAAAAAAAAAAATTATATATATATATATATATATATATATATATATATATATATATATATATATATATATATATATATATATATATATATATATATATATATATAATGTATGTATGTTTAGGCCGATACGTATTCATCTACATATTTTTGGTAAAGAAAATCGCAATAAGCGTGTATCAAAAAGTTTTTTATTAGTAATGGCGGCGATCTGCGTTTTTTTGTGGGATTGCGACATTATGGCGGACACATCCGACACTTTTTTTTTTTTGCTGATATTTCTTCTATGGAAGAGGAATTTGAAAATTAATGGTCTATTCCAGTAGTGGACCATACCATTTCAGTTTTCAAAGGTTCCTACTGAGGATGTTCCCTCTTTTAGGGATTCTCTTGATCGACATTTTGAAGCCTGATTTGCTCTTGCAGGTCCAGCCCTGTAGCCGGCAATTGTTGCCGTGTGTATTTGACAGACTGTTGTAAACTGTTCAAGGTGCGTGAAGAGACCAGTAGCCTCTCTTTGAAGACTTTGCCTTCTTAGAACAATTACAGCTGAAACCTTTATCCCTATTGCTTTGTGTTGATGCTCTTGAAAATGCCATTTGACAAATCCCAAGAATCTCTCTTATCTGCACATTTGCAGGATTTTGTGGCTAAAAGCTTTTTTATTTTATGCATGTCCTTTTGAAGGTCTCTTTGGGGTTTTCCTTGCCGCGTTCATAAATATATTTGCTGGGGGTAAGGTGCCCTTACCAGTGGCGGCTGGTGCTCAAATTTTTTTTGGGGAGGGGGCGCAAACAAACTGAAAAAAAAAAAAACATCAAGCTCAGCTACTGTGCCCCATCAATTGCTGCCAGTGTGCCCCATCAATTGCTGCCAGTGTGCCCCATCAATTGCTGCCACTGTGCCCCATCAATTGCTGCCAGTGTGCCCCATCAATTGCTGCCAGTGTGCCCCATCAATTGCTGCCAGTGTGCCCCATCAATTGCTGCCAGTGTGCCCCATCAATTGCTGCCACTGTGCCCCATCAATTGCTGCCAGTGTGCCTCATCAATTTCTGCCACTGTGCCCCATCAATTGCTGCCAGTGTGCCCCATCAATTGCTGCCAGTGTGCCCCATCAATTGCTGCCAGTGTGCTCCATCAATTGCTGCCAGTGTGCCTCATCAATTGCAGCCATTGTGCCCCATCAATTGCTGCCAGTGTGCCCCATCAATTGCTGCCAGTGTGCCCCATCAATTGCTGCCAGTGTGCCCCATCAATTGCTGCCACTGTGCCCCATCAATTGCAGCCACTGTGCCCCATCAATTGCAGCCACTGTGCCCCATCAATTGCGGCCCCAGTGTGCATCCCCACCCGGCACTTACATGTCTCGGGTCACAATGCTGTCCTCCACGCTCCGAGTCCTCCATGTCTTCTCCCATCTTCTTCCCGTCCTCTACGTTAAGCGTCCAATCACAGCGCCTGTCTCTTTAGCCAATCAGGTGACAGGTAACCAGACCTGTTGCACCTGATTTGGCTGAGAGGCGGGTCAGTGTTAGGGAAGCGAATAAATCAATTTCCTAGCACAACACTGAGTAAACAGCGAGCGCACAGCATTGCGCCCGCTGTTTACCAATTTGGAAGCATATTAAAACCTACGGCTCTAATCGGGACGCCTATTCGAGCCAACGGCTTTAATCAGGCACTTGCAAAAAAAAACGCCTTTGTAATTCAGATGCCCGGCGCTCAATAAGGGGCTGGACACCTGAATAGGGGGCGGTATCGGCGACAATAGATTCATGCAATGCATGAATCTATCTATTGGTGATAGGTGCAGGAGAGAGGGGGCGGCGCTCCTGCACCCTTTATGGATGCACCGCCCCTGGCCCTTACCCCATAAGAAGCCTAGGTCTCCTAGTCCTACAGCTTCTATCTCTACTCAAAAAAGGGATATTTCCTTTCTCCCGAGGCATCAACCTCAAAACCAAGGCTTAACACTTACTTTCCTAGCAAGCCCTGGCCCACCAAGTCTTCTAGAAGCCCTTGTCACAGTGAAGTAATGCCCCCACTCCTTAGAGCATGTCTTGCGACCCAAGTACTAAAGCAGTGGTTTTCAACCCTCGGGGGTCGAATGACGATTTGTCACAGGGTCACTGATTCCTGGGCTGTTCCTGAAGCCTGCGCCACTCTCCCAGCCTTTTTTTGGCCGCCCAACTGGGCTGTTCCTGGAGCTTGCGGTTGCCCACTCAGCCTCCTTGCAGCCACCCATTCAGTTCACAGCATGGCTGGGGGGGGGGGGGGGGGCAGAGACTAGAGGACAGCTGACTGGTGAGGAATGTGAAGTAGGAGGGGCTGAAGAAGACCCTATCTCCTGATTTCGGCATAGGTGTCACTGCTACGAGATGCCACAAAGTTGGAGACACAGTGAGTAACACTACCTGTGATTATAGTTGCCATTAAAAAGTCCTCACAACAGTTCTCAGATCAGCAGATGACCTTAATCAAGATCACCTAAGTTGGCCGATCAGAACTCCCCGCCAGCACTGCCACTCATCCTATTCCATTCCCCCCACCAAGGAGAGGGAGGAACAAAGAAAAATGCAGAGAAAGAATAAAAAAGACGTCTAAAGAGAGGCATGGGGGGGGGGGAAGAAATTAGGATAGAGAGAGATAAAAGGGGAAAAAAGGCGAACAAAGAGAAAGAGTGGTACATCCTAAAATTTACCATAAGGGCTCTTTCACACGTCCGTTCAGTTTTTCAGATCAGTTTTTTTTTCATCAGTTGATTCGTTTTTACATCAGTTTTTCGTCAGTTTTTCGTCAGTTTTTGCATCAGTTTTTCCATCCGTTTTTTCATCCGTTTTTTTTTTTTTTTTGGTGGGGGCTTTTTACATAGAAAAACGGATGTTAGCGGAACGGATGATAAACGGATCATCCGTTAACGTCCGTTTTTCGTCCGTTCCATTTTTTAGGAAGAAAAATAGGGTTTTCTTCCTCAAAAAAAACGGAACTGAACGCAGACGGATGCTAACGGACGTTAGCGGATGCTCATCCACTAACGGACGCTAGCCCATAGGGAAGCATTGCGGTCCGTTAACGGACGTCCAAAAAACGGACGAACGGAACGGACGTGTGAAAGAGCCCTAAGAAGTTTTAATATTGTACGAGTGGAAGGGACTAAATGTCCACGGGTTAGGGGCGCAAATTAACCTTGCCTTGGGCGCCAACACTCTACGAAAATAATTGGTCCCCACAACTTGGGAAATTTTATCAAGGGGTCTCGGAATTAGAAAGGTTGAGAACCACGGTACTTAAGGATAGGGATATCTTTGATTTGGTTAAACCCAACTTAGTCAACCCTATCGCTCATATTTTGGCCTTTTTTTTTTTGTCTGATCTTGACAAGCATCTGTCCCCGAATACCCTCAAGGGACAGGTTTCTGCTTGACAATTCCTTAAGACTTTTCCAAGTTCTCCAATTCAACCTCCTTTTGTCACCTTTAGGATCTCAACCTGGTGCTCTCTGTTCTTCAGAGACCCTCTTTGAACTGATTAGGTACATTCCATTGGAAGATCTCACCTAAGGTTGCCTTGATTGGCAGTGGTTGATTCCTTGTATATGACAACCTCTATGCAGAAACGTTTGATAAATCTGCATTACCGCTTGAATAAATAGCGGTGAATATTTTCTTTCTGTGCACAGCTGAATAGTAAAATTGAGTGCGTCTGTACATGAAAGGAGGTTTGATCTCACCTGTGGGGGGATGTCCCCCTAATCCGTTTTCATTTTTGAAGTTTTTTTTATCTTTAATCTGCTCTGTGTCAAACGTGGATTCTGCCTGACTGGCAGCACAATATACGGCGTATGCAAATAGCGCACGACAAAGCGGCCCCCACTTCAGCGGCAGCAGCCCGAGCTTACGTTGCAGCTGTGCAAATAGCTTGTGATGTCGCAGGTATCAAAAGAAGCCGGTAGCTGCCTGCATTCTTGGCCTCGGATATGTGTGTGCCCGGAGGGGCTGCAGGCACACGGTGAATAATATTCCAGTGACTTCACAACACGGCTCGGGCATTGAGTGATCATATTACACAACAATGGCGCTGTTCACTTCAATGTGTACGTTCCTTTCATCAGCCACAAAGAGGATATGTGCTGGCTGAAAGATGGGAACGATGGAGGTTTTGGGTTAGAAAGATGTTACTGATGTGAGATGGGGGACAGTGCCAAAGAATACAGTGCAAAAATTAAAGCTGAACCCCAATTAGATTTAAAGACACAAATTAATGCAGCTGTGTAAATCCTTAAAGCGGTATTAACCACTTAAAGTGGGCGTTCCTAATTGATTGACATGCTTCCGACCGGCGCATACAGCGCGGCACGAGTTGCCAAAAGAAGCCGAACGTCGGTGCGCAGGCGCCGTATAGAGCCGACTCGCAGTCCGGCTTCTTTCGGCAACTGTATGCGCCGGTCGGAAGCATGTCAATCAATTAGGAACGCCCAGTCCCGCAGATTATACCCGGAAGCCGCGGTGAACATATATATATAAAACGGTATGTATGGCAAGGATTTAAAAAAAAAACTGCCTAATGTCATTATCACAACTCGCCTGAATGTAATGTTAAAAAAAAATTTGGGGTGAACCCCCGCTTTAAGCCCCGGACCATTTTGCTGGTCAAAGACCAAGCCACTTTTGGCGATTCGGCACTGCGTCGCTTTAACTGACAATTGCGCGGCCGTGCGACGTGGCTCCCCAACAAAATTGGCGTCCTTTTTTTCCCACAAATAGAGATTTCTTTTGGTGGTATTTGATCACCTCCTGCGGTTTTTATTTTTTGCGCTATAAACTAAAATAGATTGACAATTTTGAAAAAAAAATGCAATATTTTTTTACGTTTTGCTAGATTAAATATCCCCCAAAAAAGATATAAAAACATTTTTTTCCCTGAGTTTAGGCCGATACGTAATCTTCTACATATTTTTGTTAAAAAAAAAATTGCAATAAGCGTTTTATTGATTGGTTTGCGCAAAATTTATAGCGTCTACCAAATAGGAGATAGTTTTATTGCATTTTTATTAATATTTTTTTTTTCTAGTAATGGCGGTGTGGCAAACCTAGCCACTTCTGGAACACTGGACGTTACATGTCAAAGGGTTGTCTGTATTGTATGCTATGTATTCTGCTGGGTCTTATGTGGGCATGGTAATTCGTATGCTAGCAGCCGTAAGCCACTAGCATTCAAGTACTTCGTTTCCCGAACAGCGACTATCCGGACTCCCCTGATAGACCACACATTAAGGGACGTGTGGCGCTCGGTAATTAAAGGCTCTCCTATGTGGCCGTCCGACTACCGACCACGCGGCGGTCGGCCATCTTGGACCCTTTGTCTCTTCGGCGGTGTTTGGTCAAACACCGCCATTGACTTCCATGGGGAAAACTTGCTTTGATATGCGAGTACTGGATTACGAGCATTCTCCCGGAACGGTTTATGCTCGTAATCCGAGGTTCCACTGTACTGCAATCTGAAGATGGCTCAAAAAAAAAAACCTAGGGCAGGGGTGCCCAACCTTTTGAAGAGCGAGGGCCACATAAGCAACTTTGGTAATTGGTCGCCGGCAACAATAAGTGGAGCGGACGGAAAACAGAATCCGTGTCCGCTCTGCATATACAGACAAAGCCCACTCTACTCTGTGGGCCCTTCCATCCAATCTAATCAGGTGGAAGGGGACAGATCCCCTTCTTGGTTTTTTTTAGTGGATTGGATTGGAGGTAGGTGGGTGCAAATGGACACAAGTCCGTCTACATCTGCTGCTCCATAGAGATGAATGGAGGGTCTGTGTGGGTTGAACCATTCATGTGAAATGGGCCTAAGGCTGCTTTTACATGGGTTGGCAACCTGCAATCTGGGCTTGTGAACCTGCTATGCCAAAGCAGGAGGTCGTGGGCCACATCAGAGGGCTCTGCGGGCCATATGTGGCCCCCAGGCTGCTGGTTGGGCACCCCTGACCTAGGGGGAGTAACCCAAGAACCATCTAAATAAATCTCCATCCACCAACACTCTTCTGAGATGAGTACAAGTTAATTAGGCAGACAGCATATTTCAATTTATTATTCTAATTGGGGCCTTTCAGATACCTCACTATCTGTTAATGGAGCCAAGGTCTCGCCTTCCTGAACTTCCAACCAATCATGTGTTGGTTTCCAGAAAACTGCGCGGCTGGAGTTTTCTGATTAAATGTTCTCCCACACACAACTAACAAGGTTGCAGGCCGTTCTCGGCGACGGTTTACTGGCGGTATGTAAATGTTTATGCTATTCTCTAACAAACAGATCATATCGTATGGCCGTAATGATTTAATCAACCGAGTCGTGTTTACACGTAAGGAAGGCCGAGGTCTTCCCGCTCCGTCTTTTAATTAAACTCTTTCTCTTGTTTATGAGATCTGCTGATCTCTTCGTGCCTGGTGTATTGAGCAACGCTGTGTGAGTCTAATTACTAAGCTCGCCGTCTACAAGCTGCACATTGTTTTAGAACACAAAGATTACCTAGCGTAGTCCGCCGTTTTTTTTTTTGTAAGTGCTGACAAACCTGAAATGCTCGGCGTTGAGTTAGTGTGTGCTCCTATGAGACCCGGCCTTCCAACGGCGTCATGGAAAACTGTGAAGCCAAAGACCTATGTGGAACAAACTCGTAAAATTAGTTTATTATCTCTCCTACCTTTTTGTTTGAAACGCTTACTTCAGGATGTGATATTGCAATTTTAAATAACCTGCCAGCATGTACTAAGACACATCCGTTTGGGATGGACAATCCCTAAAGCCCCATACACACTATCAGTTTTCCTGACGGTTTTCTCATCAAGTTTACCAAAACCATGTAGTACAAGGACCTGCCTGATTGCATACAAATTGAAACTCTTGAGGTTTGAACCTCATATTAGATGGTTTTGGTAAACCTGAAGAGAAAACCGTCAGGAAAACTGATAGTGTGTATGGGGCTTTAAAGTTGATGTAAAACCTCGCACACACGTTTGGACTTCCATCTGACTTTTCCGTCGATTTTGGTCCGAAGGGCGTTGGCCGTGAACTTGTTCTGCATACACACGGCAGAACATTTTCAGCCAACATTCACCAAACCACGTGTTTTTTCAGCTCTTTACCGCCTCCCTTTGGGCAACTTCTGCTATTGCTGTCTGATGTTTAGCATTGGTTCCGAGCATGCGTGTTTTGTACTTTGGATTTGAGAGCATGCACAGTGAACATTTGTCCGTGGAAATTCCGACAACAATTGTCCGATGGAGCATGCAGATGGTTGGATTGTCCTATTTAAAACACGTCCGTCGGACCAAAATCCGATGGTGTGTATGGACCATTACATTCACCCCGAGGTGGTCACTGGAAACAGACAGGTAGTACTGAGGCCACCAAGCACACTGACAAAGCACAGTCTAGAGGGCGTTTTTAGGATTTGCAAAAGAACCGAGCAGGGCGTCACATCAGCATGAGTTAAAAGGCAACACAGTTACAGTGGGGAAAATTAATTATTTGATCCCCTGCAGATTTTGTAAGTTTGCCCATTTCAAACACATGGAGTCCCCCTCCTCAAGAAGGCACATGTACAGTCATTGAACCTCTAAATGATTCGTAGAAGGATCAGGAGAAAGTTCTGAGATCAGAGGAGACCAAAATGTTGCTCTTTGGCATTAACTCGACTCCCGTGTTTGGAGGAAGAAAAATGCTGACTATGACCCTAAGAGCACCATCCCTACAGTCAAGTACGGAGGTGGAAACATGATGCTTCGGGACTGTTTCTCTGCTTAAGGTACAGGTTGACTTTGCCACATTGAGGGGCCAATGGACGGGACCATGTATTGTAAAATCTTGGATGAGAACCTTCTTCCCTCAGCCAGATCAAGGAAGATGGGTCATGGATGGGTCTTCCAGCATAACAATGACCAAAAACATACCACTAAGACAACAAAGGAGTGGCATAAGAAGGAGGACATTAAGGTCATGGAGTAGCCTAGCCAGTCTCCAGACCTTAATCCTATAGAAAATTTATGGAGGGAGCTGAAACTTTGAGTTGCCAAAAGACAGCCAAGAAACCAAAAAAGGAGTTGTAAAGGAAACATTTTTTTTGCCTAAAATTAATGTCTGCAAGGTAGACAGACAGAATAGTGTAATGATTCTGTTAAAAAATACCTATTAAATTCCTTCATCTATATCACCTCCGGCATTCTAGTTTCTGTTCTCTCATCCACTTCTCGGTTTGCGGCGCTCGTTAATGTAAGAACTACATTTCCCAGTATGCATTGTGGCACGCCCAGTAATTCACACCTCCTTAAAGTCTCTAACACGTAGAGAGCGTCCTGCCGCACAGATGTAGTTCCCAGGAGGGGGCGAGCACGTCACTGACCACCGCAGTAAAGCCTCCCTTCATGGTGGTGAGTAACAATCAGACAAGCAGGAAGTGAACAGAACAGATAAGAAATAGAGCAACTTCTGAGCAAAAACCAAAAAATTAGGAAGTGAAAAGAGGAATGTCTGCGGGTAAAGGATGCTTATTCTGAAAAAAAAATGTTTTCCTTTACAACCCCTTTAAGGATTTAGAGATCTGCAAAGACGAGTGGACCTAAATCCCCCCTGAGATGTGTGCAAACCTGATCACCAACTACAAGAAAAGTCTTCTCTCTGTGCTTGATGAAGAAAGAACAGTCTGCTCATGGCTCCTGCACATTTATCACCTCCCCAGCCACCTCCTGGATGCCCCCTTCCAAGGATTGGCCAAGGTATGATAATTATTCAGCTGATCATTTTGAATTGCCTTATGTATACTCTATAAGGCAGGGGGAAGCAATCAAACTCTCAGCTTGGAAATCCTGAGCAGACCAAGTCAATCGACCACCACTCCACTGATTTACAGTGGAGCAAAAAAAAAAAACGAAATTTACCTAGCGGTCTAACTAGGAGGGTGCGAAAAACATTTGTTTTCGACCGCAGTGACGGAAAAAAAAAGTCAATTGAGAAGGACGGCGTCTCGCTCCAAGGAATAATATTCAAGTTTCCCGGAGTTGGTTTTTAACGGACGCTCCCCACCCCGTGGCTGCGCAGACTGATGGACTCCCCTCTCCGTCACTCTGCTTTCTCCACCCATGTGTACTGCTTCTCCTTAACATTAGCCTGAGCTCTGCTGTACAGGAAATTGCAAAAGGCTGATAACCAAATACCTTTCAGATAATACTGCTTGCATTTAAATACATGTATGTAATGACGTATTAATGACTTCAAAGCTGCCTCCGTTTTTGTATCTGCCTGGAGTCCAGCTTTATGTATACAGAGCTTTTCGGGGCTTTGCTGTTTTCTAGTGAGTCAGAGTCTCTCTGTAAGAGGTAATTGATGACATTACTTCAAGGGAAGAACAATGGATGACTTTTACTCCTTTTGTTTCGGCAGCACATTAAAGATACATGAAGCACCTGCTCCTTTGTTATCGGGGAGCTCCGGATCTGAACAGCTGCTTATTCATGTCTCTGCCCTCCTCGTGTGACAAAAGCAGAAGAGAAGCTCTTGAGAGTTGACTTCCTCCTTCTCCACTTAAAAGTGACGTTTTTAATTCAAGATCCAACATCACACCAGACTCCAGGAATTCTGAGGAGGTCCTCCAAGTCTAGGCTTGAGGATGAGTGGCTCCTGTTGGGCATTGTTTGTAAACGTTGAGTCCTTTTACAATACATGCCTGAATAAGCTGTTTGATTTGGAATTTTTCTTTTTTGAACGGCTTGTATCTGACGGAGATCACTTTCAAAGCTTGGTGTAGAGTTTTTTTTTTTATTATCCAGCCAGCTGTGGGGGGGGGGTTGATAAATCCACCACGTCACCTACCACGTCGTACTTTTTTGTTTTCATCTCAAAACTCTGTTGCATAGACACGGCTGAGAGGCCATGAAGGAACTTTCATCTTCTAGTTTGAAACTTTGTAGTATTAGAAATTAAAGTGAAAGTTTTATTGCCCTTTTTTATTTTTTCTCAATGGGGGAAGGGTTTTTATTGCCGTTTGTCCCCACTGGAAATAACCCATCCTTCTATCCCATTCCCTGTCACAGTGACAGTGTCGGGGGGGGGGGGGAGGTGAGGAGACCCTACAGCAGTCGTTCTCAACCTTCTAGTGCCATGACCCCTTGATAAAATTTCCCAAGTTGTGGGGACCCCTAGCAGTAAAATTATTTTTGTAGCGTGGGTTCTCGGCACCCAAGGCAAGTAATTTGCGCCCCTAACCCACAGACTTTTAGCCCTCCCCGAGTCCCTTCCACTCGTACAGTATTAAAACCCCTTATGGTACATTTTTCTCTTTCTCTTTGTTCTCCTTTCTTTCCCGTTTTATCTCTCTCTCTATCCTAATTTCTTATTTTTTTTCCCCCCATCCCTCGCTCTAGCCATCTCTCTTGTTCTTTCTCCTATTCCTCCTCTACCTTTTTTCTCTGTTCCTCTTTTCTTTTTTTAACAGAAGGATGTATTCTCTATTTTTACTCATTCTCTTACTCCTTGGTGGGGGTGGGATCAGTGGCAGTGCTGGTGGGGGCCTGGGATGAGTGCTGTGCAGTGCTGGGAGGGGGGGGGGGAGTTCTGATCAGCCAAATTAGGCGCTCTTGATCAAGGTCATCTGAGAACTTTAGTGGGGACTTTTAATAGCAACTATAATCACAGGTAGTGTTACTCACTGTGTCTCCGACTTTGTGGTTTCCCGCAGCAGTGACACCTATGCCCAAATCAGGAGATGGGGTCTCCTCCAGCCCCTCCCACTTAACATTCCTCACCAGCCAGCTGGCACCTAGTCTCTGCCCCCTAGCCATGTCATGAACTGAATGGGCGGCTGCGAAGAAGGGTGACTGGGCGGCCGTGGGCTCCAGGAACAGCCCTGCTGAGCAGCCACGAAAGGGCTGGGAGAGCAGTTCGAGATTCAGGAACAGCTCAGGATTTGGTGACCCCTGGCAAATTGTCATTTGACCCCCAGGTTGAGAACCACTGCCTTACAGGGTCAAAGATAATATTAATAGAGTGGGGAGGAAGTGGAGCCATTTTTCCAATTTTTCACTTCCTGCTGTTGAGGTTTTAGGACAGACTGTCGCTTTACCTAGTGGCTTGAGCCCGAAATGCAGAGAGAGGGGGCTTCCCTTACGGCTCCTACTCGCGGCCCCTGGTAAGGTGACAGGAGGCACAGGAATGAGGAGTGGTACGAGTGCCTGGCAGGATCAACAGCGGAGGAAGTCCAGGAATCCCTTGCAGGGGATGGGAAACAGGAACAGGAGGGCAGACAGTAACAGAAGTACTGGACAGGATCCAGGAACAGGAACCGCTGATAGGTTAGCAGGCTGGAGTGCTGGACTGGAACCAGGAACAGGCTGGAACACACGGAGAGTAGTGAGGCAGGCCGGGTCAGATATCAAGCGGGCAGCAGAGGAACAGGCAGGAGAGTAGTCGAAAGCAGGCTGGAGGTCAGGTGCAGGCAGAAAGCTGGGATAGTCACGGATAGCCGGGTATTCACAGGTATAGGTCACGGATCAGGTTAAGGCGGTTATGATGTATAAAGTTTCCACAGGTAGCAGCAAAGAGTCAGACCCAAAAGCACTCCAAATGGTCATAGAGGATGTGATGATGGTCACTGCCGGCTGACGCATTTCGAAGTACAACCTTCCTTCTCAGAGCCCGGCACACAAGGCACACAGAATGCTGTAGAACAGACAGTGAAGTTTGTATGTGGCAGCCAGGTTTAAATTGCCTGCCGGGGCGCCAACAGAAGCGCACGATCCCGCACACGCATGCACAATGGCGCCCGCAAATGTGAGCCTGGAGTGCCTGTTACTGGCAAGATCTTCCTGACGCAGACATTCTTAGCCTAGGGTTCCTTCAGAGGTTGCTAGGGGTTCCTTAAGCTCTGGCTGATTGACCTCCCATCAGGTGATGCCTGTGTGGTGATGTGTCCAACATCACATGGCGGAGCCAGCTACATGGTCACATATATAGTTGGTAAGGTTGAAAAAAGACGCAAGTCCAAGTCCAACCTATGTGTGTGATTATATGTCAGTATTACATGGTTTATCCCTGTATGTTGTGGTCGTTTAGGTGCCTATCTAATAATTAAAAAAAACTATCTATGCTCCCTGCTGAAACCACTGCTTGTGGAAGAGAATTCCACATTCTTACCGCTCTTATCGTAAAGAACCCTCTACGCTATTTCCGGTTAAAACGCCTTTCCTCTAATTTTAGTGAATGGCCGCGTGTCTTTTTTAAATGCCCTTTTGTGGAAAAGTTTTATCCCTATCATGGGGTCACCAGTACGGTATTTGTAAATCAAAATCCTCTCAAGCGTCTCTTCTACAGAGAGAATAAGTTGAGTGCTCGCAACCTTTCCTCATAACCAATATCCTCCAGACCCTTTATTAGCTTTGTTGCCCTTCTCTGTACTCGCTCCATTTCCAGTACATCCTTCCTGAGGACTGGTCCCCAGAACTGGACAGCATATTCCAGATGCGGCTGGACCAGAGTCTTGTAGAGCGGGATAATTATCGTTTTATCTATGGACTTAATCCCTTTTTAATGCCAATATTCTGTTGGTTATCACTAGAGAGGTCACCAGCAGGAGGAAGGAGGTCATGATTCCTCTATATAGATCTTTATATCACTAGAGGGGTCACCAGCAGGAGGAAGGAGGTCCTGATTCCTCTATATAGATCTTTATATCTCTAGAGGGGTCACCAGCAGAAGGAAGGAGGTCCTGATTCCTCTATATAGATCTTTATATCACTAGAGGGGTCACCAGCAGGAGGAAGGAGGTCCTGATTCCTCTATATAGATCTTTATATCACTAGAGGGGTCACCAGCAGGAGAAATGAGGTCCTGATTCCTCTATATAGATCTTTATATCACTAGAGGGGTCACCAACAGGAGGAAGGAGGTCCTGATTCCTCTATATAGATCTTTATATCACTAGAGGGGTCACCAACAGGAGGAAGGAGGTCCTGATTCCTCTATATAGATCGTTATATCACTAGAGGGATCACCAGCAGGGGGGCAGACTCCTCTTTCAAGGTGTCCTTGCTGTTTGCATACGTCAGTAGCCTGGGGGTGGTTAAGGTTGAAGATAAACCAATAGCTGCTGACTTTGGATGAAAAGTCGAAATTTGCCCAGCAGTAACGACTCTATTTAGTCTATCCAGGCTACACATTTTAAAAGGAAGAATCCATCTAAAATAGCTGACAAAGCAAACTCCTGTTTACATGCTTGAGGACTTTTTTTTTTTTTTTGGGCTAAACAAAGGCTTACAGTCAGATCTGTCTAATAATTAGCATTTAAAAGATTATAAGTTGGGTTCAAAGTTGGGATAGGTTTACCAGGATTCTTTGTTTTGTCCAAAGGAAACCTAAAAGTGTATGATGTGAATTTCGGCCACCAATCCGGTACCCAGAAATATTCTCATGCTCTAAAAAGCAAAACATCTCATTACATGGTTCTTTTGTAAAATGAATTTGATGTTTTACCTTTTTGTGTGTGTGTGTGTGTGTGTGGTTTTTTTTTTTCTTCAGTAACAATAGAATATTTTGGGACATGGCTGCTTGTTTGGTTTGTATTTTCTTCGTCTGGATTTCAAATTTGGCAACGGACGTCGGGCTAGGAGACCCTGGCAGACAAAAACAGCAGCCTGTGGAAATGGAAAACAATTTAATAAATCAAGTGTGAAAATTTGGAAACAAAATTTCCCAAGAATACAGTTAAAATACGTAGTGCAGCGCTAAAGCGGGGTTTGTTCCAGTCTCTGTGGGTTTAGGAAACAAAACCAGCAAATGTAGACTCAAATTCCAATGGTTACGTTTTTCTCAATGTCTGAAAGTGTAGTTCTCTCTTGTTGATATGTTTTTGATTTTTCACAAAAAAAAAAAAATGCACTCTTTTCTTTGGAGACCATGGGGTTGATTTACGAAAACTGGAGCACTCAGAATCTGGTGAAGCTGTGCATGGTAGCCAATCGGCTTCTAACTTCAGCTTGTTCAATTAAAAAGGAAGCCAGCAGTGACGACCTGATCGCCTTCACTAACGGCACACTGAGTGCGCCTGCGCCGTTGTCTACGGCACACATGCGCCGTAGACATGGGTGCCCGTTTTTTGGAAAATATCTCCCTAACCGTGTAGGTTAAATGCTTCACCCCCGGACCATTACGCTGGCCAAAGACCGGGCCGCTTTTTGCAATTTCGGCACTGCGTTGCTTTAACTAAACAAAACAAAAAACAAAATTGACGTCCTTTTTTTTCCCCACAAATAGAGCTTTCTTTTGGTGGTATTTGATCACCTCTGCGGTTTTTATTTTTTGCGCTATGAACAAAAATAGAGCATTGATTTTGAAAAAAATTCTATATTTTTTGCCATAATAAATATCCCCCAAAAATATATAAAAAAAACTTTTTTTTTCCAGTTTAGGCCGATACGTATTCTTCTACATATTTTTGGTAAAAAAAAATTGCAATAAGCGTTTATTGATTGGTTTGCGCAAAAGTTAAAGCTTCTACAAAATAGGGGACTGTTTTATGGCTTTTTTATTAATATTTTTTTTTTACTAGTTATGGCGGCGATGGTTGAGGCCTATACATTAATTTATGACATTCGGCTTATGGTTTTGCTGTAGAAGTGTCATCAAGCAGCATGATCAGCTTTGTAAAGAGGTAAGCTGGCATTAATCCGTCCTTTCCAAAAGTGGATGGTAGGAGGGGACGCTTTCTTTCAGTTCATCGTGATGGCTTTACGAGCATAGAACAACAAGAAATGATTGAGTATTTGCCTGGCCACTGTTGTTGACAGCTGCTCTACCAGCCCCAACAGACAATCTCTCGGGTCACTTGGTACAGGTATCTGTGTCGCATGCCTAATCACTGCTAGGACCTCCTGCCAATATTGTGTTATTGCCGGACAGGTCCAAAAGATATGGAAGAATGCAGAAAATCCAAATTTTACAGTTGTCATCAGAACAAGAGGTGAGAGTAAATTTTTCCAATAGGGGAGACCTGTACCAATGAAGAGGGGAAATTCTCCTTAATTTGTTGAGATTTTCTTTCACTCCCTGAGGTGTCTCGAGGACAGAAAATAAGGGCAATCTACCAAGTGGACATATACAGCAAACCTTCCCTAGCCTTTAAAAAATTAACTTTTTCTTTTAGGCATAACACACCTTCACTCTTCCAAAACTATGGCCAGTATTATGGCGTTGGCCTTATTTGAGGCTTTAATGGCCTCCACTCCTGTGTTTCCCATAAGATTTTGTCTGTGGGAATTTGCAACTATTGAGCCAGTAGAGTATTTGTGAGGTCAGGGACTGATGGTGGATGAGAAGACCTAGCTTGCAATTTTGGTTCCAGTTCATTCCAAATGTGTTCAGTAGGATTGAGGTCAGGGCTTTGTGTAGGCCACTCTACTTCCTCCACACCTACTAGTCACACCATGTCTTTATGGAGTTGGCTCTGCACACAGGGGCACAGTCATGCTGGAACAGAAAAAGGTCTTCTCCAAATTGTTGCTAAAGATCGGAAGCGTACAGTTGTCCAAAAGGACTTTGTATGCTGAACTCTTCACTGGGACCACCTGAACTCATTTGAAAGGATGTCTACTAACTTTGTCCATATAATATATGTGTGATGGTCAGGTGTCCCATCTTTGTCTATATCGTGCATAGTTACTTTAAACCAGTTTAGGTAGTTTAAACATCTCATACAGTCCATGAGGCCACACTAGAGCTGTTTAACTGGGAAGAAACCCTGGGAGAGAACATGTTGGAATCATGTCTCCCAGCAGGTTAATGATAATGTTGACCACCCTACCCATGATGAAGCCCTGTTGTCTTTATCATCTATATTTTAGTTGTATCCTGTTCAGTGTCGGCTCTCTAATTAGGCGGTCGCCTTAGGCCTTGCCCCCACTAATTTGTCTAAAGAATTGGTTAGAGAAGATTCTATAATTGGTGAATTCATAGTTCATAAAGTTTAAAACTCTTAATATATGCAATTTATACAGTTAATTTTTATCGCTTGAATTATTTTTCCCATTATGGATGTGAATGGGGCCTCATGTCTCAGATTTTCGTAAGGCCTCACAAGCCTAGAGCCGCCTCTGATCCTGTTGGCACTGGCACCTCTAATCCAGCTCAACTCTTGATATATAGCATTCTGACTATGTCATGAGTTTGGGTTTTCTCGGCTTTGACTATGGCTGAAACTCCCATCCTGCACCTCTTCCCTCCCCTCTAACTTGCTAAGTGAGCCACTTGAGGCTGTTCAGCATAGCAAGGCATGACCGCAGAACCCGAGCCGCCTGCTTGCGACATCCTGAAAAATTGGAGAGGGCTCATTCTGGTCATATAAATACCTCACATTGTGCAACTCCAAATATCAACTTACGACTCTTAATGGAAAAATCTCGGCACCTGATGTAATGGGTCTCATTTCATCATGGCAGAGGGTATGTAATCCTCCTGTCCATTCCGCTCGCTGGGCAAGACGCCGAGCGGGCATCAGGATGCCGCTTGGAATGTGAAACGCAAAGCTATGTCGGGATATTATGTACAGCCTCTCCACGTCTGATGGGGCCATGGGCAAAGGGTAGAGCATAACCCCGTGCTAAGAATATCCTCTTGATAATGGGGCTCAGGCTAATGATTTCTAAGTGTTTTCTTTTCAGCTCAGGAAAACCTCTTTCAATTTGTCTTCGGAGTCGAGTTTGTTGACTTGTTGGATCGAGAGACGTTCCATATGGACAAATGCTTCCCTCTGCCAAACCATAGACAGCCTGGGAAATGACACAAAGATACTTGAGCACCACAGGCAGTGCTTCTCGAGTGTCTTCCTCTGTCTCTCTTCCCTCTCTCAAGTCTGTGTTCTAAAAGAAAATGGTGTCTTTGGGATGCCAAACCACAGCGCAAATCAAGATCAAGTTCTGCTAGATTGGAAGATTCTCAGAATCTTCTTGATGAAAGCATGGACAAACGATGTCCTGTTATTAAGTCATTGTACAATAAGAATGCAAATAACAGATAAGTGGTACTAAGGCATCCTTGCACAGTTCCTTTGAGCTACTTGAATGCTATATTTCCTATAGATACTAAATGTTCTTTAAATGGGTCCCTGTATCCGAAAATAGTTGGGGTAGGGGTAGAAAATAACTAAGTGTCCCAGGAGCCACACATCAATTTAAGACCTGCTGTATAGTGAGTGGCAGTCTTAGCCTGAACCCCCATCAGGCCATGCCCCCAACGTGTTTCACTCCGCCCACCGGAGCTTAATTATGCGGCTCCCGGGACACCCAGTTACTTTCTACTATTGCCTGGAGCATAGACAAACTCCCTTCCTGGCCAGCGCTCACAGCGACGGGCACAGGACTTCATTCCCATACAGCAGGGATCCTCAAACTACGGCCCTCCAGGTGTTGCAGAACTACACATCCCATGAGGCATTGTAAAACTCTGACATTTACAGACATAACTAGGCAAGATGGGAATTGTAGTTCCTCAGCAACTGGAGGGCCATAGTTTGAAGACCCATGCCATACAGCTTGAGCATCTCGCACACATATCCTTGGTTCGCAGTGGGGTAGGGGCATGAGTTACGTAATTAGTATTTCGGTCAACACAGATAATTGTCCAGTTTTTTATGTGTCTTCTTAGGTTACCCAATGCTCCCTAGGCAGATAGGGGAATCCAGAACGCTATTCAAAAGGCGCAAAAAAAAAAAAAAAGCTCAGATGAGTGGTACCCTCCAATGCATCGGATTCTTTACACATCATCAGGTGTCATCTATATCTGTTGAGGGCGGCTTTGGTTAAAGTTCCTTCTGTTGCATGCTGTGAACCAAACTCTCATCTACGTTTAGGGTATATGATGTGTTATGATGCCATAGATTATGTACAAGGCTGGTGCGCTTTTTTCTTTTTGCATAGGGGGTATGAGTTGAGGACAATACCATCTTTACTGCCGATGACACTTAAATCTACCTGTCTACTCCTCACCTCACTCCTTCAGTTTTCTCTCACCTTACTAACTGACGCACCACTTCCTTAAATCTCTCTAAAACCGAGCTGATAATATTCCCCCCACCCGTGCCCTCCGCCATGACTTTTCTATCAAGGTCTATAACACAACCATCAATCCCTCCCCTCACGCCAACGTACTAGGTGTAATCCTGGACTCTGACCTGTCCTTTCAGCTCCAAATCCAATCGTTGTCAAAAGTTTGTAGACTTCACCTCCATATCATCTCTTAAATTCGCCCCTTTTTAACTAATGAAACCACCGAGCTACTCATTCACTCCCTTGTTATCTCTCGCCTTGACTATTGCAACTTTCTTCTCATAGGCCTACCTCTCCATAGGCTTCTCCCCCATTCAGTCTATCATGAATGCTGCTGCCAGACTCATCCACCTTACCAACCACTCAGTGTATGCCAATCCCTCCACTGGCTTCCGATCGCCCAGCAAATTAAATTCAAAATGCTAACAACATCATACAAAGTCATCCTCGACTCTGCCCCCAACTACATCACCAATCTTGCCTCCAAATATCACCCAAACCGTTCTCTCCGCTCCTCCCAAGATGTCCCACTCTCAAGCTCCCTTGTCTCATTCTCCCATGCTTGTCTCCAGGACTTCTCCAGAGCCTCTCCCATCCTCTGGAATGCACTACCCCAATCTGTCTGGATATCTTCTACTCTAGCTGCCTTTTAGGTGATCCCTAAAAAACTCATCTCTTCATGGAAGCCTATCGCACCTCCAGCTAATCTTTTATTCCTTCCATCTGCTCATCCCCCACAGTTACAACCTTCTGTACCACTTGCCCCACCCTATTGTAAATTCTTATGAGTAGGGCCATTTTAAACATCTTGTATTGTATTGTATTGTAACTGTACTGTGTCCCTTTTTATGATGTAAATTGTTGCGTAACCTAACCCGTCGGCGCTATATAAATCCCGTAAATAATAGTTCCTCTTAGGGGATCAAGACTTTTAAAGACTATCCAGCCCTTTCAGTGGCCTATGTTGTGTAGGACTTGTCTTCACCCCATGATATTCCATAGTACCATGGCGTCAATATGTATATGTGGTTTTTAACATGCCTTGCGTTTGTGATTTTGTGTGTGCACTTTTTGTCATATCAGGGGTGTCAAACTCAATTTCATTGTTGGCCGCATTGGCTTTATGATTTCCCTCAAAAGGGCCGGTTGTATCTGTAAGATTGGATGTTCAGCGCATCCCCTCCCCTTTACATTAGATGTGAAGAGCCACCCCACCATCAGAAGTTGAGTCCCCCACTCTCCCTTACATCACAGTGTACCCCCCTTTAATTATGCTGCTGCTGGGAAGAAGCTGGATGCATTGCTGGATGTAAGGGTCTGGAATAGGACCAGAGGAGGGCAGGAGAGGTGCGAGGGCCACATGAAATGGCCTGGAGGGCCGGATTCGGCCCTGCGGGCCTTGTGTTCAACACCTGTGCTGTATATGATCTTGCAAGGTATAGTAAAGAGAACACTTTGCAATGACTGCTTTTTGGTATACATTGAAAGTCCAAAAAAACAACTATTTGTTGGCTATTATGTAATAAACTCATACAAGTAATACTGTGCTTACTCTGTATAGTGATTGCCCTAATTTAAAGTTCCCCTGACCAAAATTCTCTAAATTTGGGATGGAGGTTAATTACAGATGATGCCATGGACCACATCATTTTTTTCTTTCCTCTTAGGGGTTAATTGCATACTTTAGGGTCAGTGTTGGGTGGGTCAGTGTTGTGTGGGTCAGTGTTGGGTGGGTCAGTGTTGGGTGGGTCAGTGTTGGGTTGGTCAGTGTTGGGTTGGTCAGTGTTGGGTGGGTCAGTGTTGGGTGGGTCAGTGTTGGGTGGGTCAGTGTTGGGTGGGTCAGTGTTGGGTGGGTCAGTGTTGGGTGGGTCAGTGTTGGGTGGGTCACTGCTGGCTTGGTCACTGCTGGGTTGGTCAGTGTTGGGTTGGTCAGTGTTGGGTTGGTCAGTGTTGGGTTGGTCAGTGTTGGGTTGGTCAGTGTTGGGTTGGTCAGTGTTGGTCATTGCTGGGTTGGTCATTGCTGGGTTGGTCAGTGCTGGGTTGGTCAGTGCTGGGTTGGTCAGTGCTGGGTTGGTCAGTGCTGGGTTGGTCAGTGCTGGGTTGGTCATTGTTGGGTTGGTCATTGTTGGGTTGGTCATTGTTGGGTTGATCATTGTTGGGTTGGTCATTGCTGGGTTGGTGAGTGTTGGGTTGGTGAGTGTTGGGTTGGTGAGTGTTGGGTTGGTGAGTGTTGGGTTGGTGAGTGTTGGGTTGGTCATTGCTGGGTTGGTCATTGCTGGGTTGGTCATTGTTGGGTTGAGGTTTAAGCAGAAATCAGAGTTTAACAAATATTGTCTAAGTACATGAGCCTGAATATCCTCCATTTAATTATTGGTGTCCTTTTTGTGCATTTCTTTCAGATCTGGGTAGGTAATCCTGCATGAAACAACTGCACTTTGCCTCTGTGCAGGAGCTTCCTTTACTAAAAGACCAATCCCTGTAGAGTCTGGAACAGCGCGTTGATGATCTCACTGCTGCCTTTACAAGGTAATATCAAGGTAATATCTACTTTTTTGTAAGACATTTGGGGAACACAAATTTGGATTTATGTCCTTGAGGGCTAATATATTTAAAATGAAACGTATGACTTTGTAAAGGTATTCCAAGTTGATTTATGTTCTTTTGTGGCTATTGAGGAATGTGTGTAAGCAAAATAAAATGTTGTGCCTGAAGTTCAGATTAAACAATTGTCTTCTGATTGGAATCCTCAATCTGTACACATAGTTGTGGGCAGGGCGTTTTTGTTCCACAGGATCGCGGGGGAACGCAGTCCCATCACCTCCCGAACTGAATGTATGTAATGGAAAGAGGTTCTGGGGTGTGCTGGAGAGTCTATTGATGCTGGCTTCTGGGGGATCTATTTTGCAAAGGAAGGGGGTCTATTGTTGCTGGGGAGTTCTTCTGTTGCTCGTGGGGAATCTATTGCTGCTGAGGGGGTTCAGTCATTGCTAGGATGGATGTACTGTTGAGTAAGAGGGTCTTTGTTGCTTGCTTCTGGAGGGTCTATTGATGCTGGCTACTGGGGAATCTAATGTTGCTGGAGGGGATCTATTTTTGCAGGGTGGGTCTATTTTTGCTGATGGGGGATCTAACCCCCCCTAAATGCAAAGGAGGATTGTCCTGAGTGTTACTTCTGTGTACCTGTGTTTCAATAAACAGTTCATGATTGGCAGCCAAACGAGTACTGCCTAGTTTGTGGTTGCAAGCGGTTAGAAGATCTGATATTTATATTCGGACTGTAAGGAAGCGGTATATGATGAAAGCACTCAAGCGGAGTGTGGGACATTGCATTACAGCCACCTACTCCTCTTTGCTCCGTCCATTCATGTTCCATCCATCGTAGATGGCCAGCAGAGCAAAATTTAACCCGGGGTTGTTTCATTTTCGACTTTTCAGCCATTTGGATCACAGAAAATTCTCTTACTAGTCATGTCTGAAATATCTTTTCCATCCATTGTTATGTTATTTTATTATTTTTAAAGAAACTTGTAAAGAGAATTTTTGATGTTGAGCCAATTTGTCATATTTTGGCTGGACCTGCGCTATGGTATTTGAAAGGTACGCCTCAGTCTACCCCGAGGGGCCATGTATTCTCTCTGGGAGTGCCATCATTGGTCCAGAGCCAGAATGGGACTGGCTTATCTCGTGATCTCTCTCTCGAAGGTCGCCCACGCTGTGCAGCTGCAACGTAAAACAAGGTCTGCTGAGGACACAACCATTTACTTCTCACATCTGCTCGCCCCGTGCAAACAAGTGAAAGGGAAGTCAACACAGCGCTGCGTATTCTGACAACCGCGCCCTTCGAGTGCAAGGGACCGCCCCTTTAAATCTGGTCCCTCGATACGGCCCTAGAGTCGTTTGACTAAATTAGCCTTGTATCGGTTTATTTGTTTTTGTGGCTCGAATTACATAAATCGCGTATCTTCCAGGATGGAGATTATTTTTCATTTGATCGTACATAATTATATACACACAGCGCTTGTTTCCTGCCAGCTGAGGCACGTTTTTTATCATGGATGTCTGGACAAAATTCAGATCAGAATTTTTTTACTATCTGCAAGTCACAATAAAAGAATCATTCCAGATGCTTTGCATATTTGAAACTTCATTTCATATTCCCATGTGGGATAATCATTGCTTATCTATTTACTTATTTATTTTTGAGTTTGAATGTTTTTGAAATCATAATCTGAACTCATTTAGCATATGTACACAAAGGGGTAGATCCACAAAGAAATTACGCCGGCGTGTCTCTTGATACGCCGTGTAATTTCAAATTTTGCGCGTCGTATCTTTGTTTTGGTATCCACAAAACAAGATACAACGGCATCTGTGTTAGATCCGACAGGCGTACGCTGTCGGATCTAAGATGCAATTTTCCGGGCGGCCTCTAGGTGGCGTTTCCGTCGTATTCTGCGTCGAGTACGCAAATTGGCTATTTCCGACGATCCACGAACGTACGAGCGGCCGTCGCATTCTTTTACATCGTTTCCGTTCGGCTTTTTTCGGCGTATAGTTAAAGCTGCTATATGGTGGTGTACTCAATGTTAAGTATGGCCATCGTTCTCGCGTCCAATTTTAAAAAATTTACGTTGTTTGCGTAAGTCGTCCATGAATGGGGCTGGACGCCATTTACGTTCACGTCAAAACCAATGACGTCCTTGCGACGTCATTTAGCGCAATGCACGTATCTTAGATACGCTGCGCCGGTGCAGATCTTTGAGCGTTTTGCAAGACAAGCAAAATGTTTTAATACATTTTGCCTTGATATACAAGCGATGTCTTGATATAAGAGTAGCGTCATGTCACAACTGAGTATAAAAAAGAAGAGAGGCGCCTCTAAGTGTAGCAATATGGTTACATTTAATGAAGGTACAACATTTAGCAACTTATTGCTACACTAAAGCCCTGTACACACGATCGGTTTGTCTGATGAAAATGGATCGTTTTTATCTGACAAACCGATCGTGTGTGGGCCCCATCTGTTTGTTTTCCATCTGTGAAAAAAAATAGAACATGTTTTAAAATGTTCCTATGGATTTAAAAAAAAAACATAGAAAAAAAACGATCGTCTGTGTGGAAGCCCATCGGTCAAAAATCCACACATGCTCAGAATCAAGTCGACGCATGCTCGGAAGCATTGAACTTTTTTCTCAGCATGTCGTAGTGTTTTACATCACCGCGTTGGACACGGCCGGATTTCTGACCGATGGTGTGTAGGCAAGACTGATTGAAAGTCAGCTTCATCGGATATCCGATCGTGTATACAAGGCATTAGAGGCGCCTCTCTTTTATACCCTGTAAAAAAATGCTTTGATATACAAGTGCTTTGGATTACAAGCATGTTTCTGGAATGAATTATCCTCACAATTCGAGGTTTTACTGTATATAATGTCATACAATCCTATATACACAATTCTGATCCAGAGAAAGATGAAAAACCCCAGCAGAGCATGATCCAATTTGCTACAGCATTGACTCAAAATGTCTGTGTCAATGGACGCAGCGGCAGGACCCTGGAGCATGCCCGCACAAATGCCCCGTTGGAATGCTGGTCTCCGAGGGGGCACTCCTATGCGGAAGAGGAGCCTTGAGCGCCACCGGGGGACCCCAGAAGAGGAGGATCAGGGCCACTCTGTGCAAAAACCTATAACTATAACATGTTTGGTATTTAAAAAAAATAAAACCTTTACAACCCCATTAAAGCTCTGCTTTAATGCAGCCTATAGGTTGCTAGGGTGCAGGTGGCGTAGTGTCCTCCGTTGCTAGGATGCAGGTGGCTCTTTTCTTCCAATAGAGTACATTTCCACTGTACGCCTATAAACATTAGCACAAACATTTTCAGTACATGCATACAACCTAGCAGGACCTTGGATGCAGATTATTATTATTTTTGCTAGGGTGCAGGTGGCCTAGTGTCCTCCGTTGCTAGGATGCAGGTGGCTCTTGTATTCCAATAGAGTACATTTGCACAGTACGCATGTAATCATTAGCACAAACATTTACATGCATACATACAACCTAGCAGGACCTTGGATGCAGATTATTACTACTATTATTATTATTATTATTGTTGCTAGGGTGCAAGTGGCCTAGTGTCCCCCGTTGCTAGGATGCAGGTGGCTCTTGTATTCCAACAGAGTATATTTGCACTGTACGCATGTAAACATTAGCACAAACATTTACATGCATACATACAACCTAGCAGGACCTTGGATGCAGATTATTATTATTATTATTATTATTATTATTATTACTACTAGGGTGCAGGTGGCCTAGTGTCCTCCGTTGCTAGGATGCAGGTGGCTCTTGTATTACAATAGAGTACATTTGCACTCTACGCCTGTAAAAATTAGCAAAAACATTTTCAGTACATGCATACAACCTAGCAGGACTTTGGATGCAGGTTAATATTATTATTATTATTATTATTATTATTGTTGTTGTTGCTAGGGTGCAAGTGGCCTAGTGTCCTCCGTTGCTAGGATGCAGGTGGCTATTGTATTCCAATAGAGTACATTTGCACTGTACGCCTATAAACATTGGCACAAACATTGGCACAAACATTTTCAGTACATGCATACAACCTAGCAGAACCTTGGATGCAGATTATTATTATTATTGTTGCTAGGGTGCAGGTGGCCTAGTGTCCTCCATTGCTAGGATGCAGGTGGCTCTTCTATTCCAATAGAGACGATTGCATTGTACCCCTGTAAACATTAGCACAAACATTTACATGCATACAACCTAGCAGGACCTTTGATGCAGATTATTATTATTATTTATTATTTTAATTTATCTTTTTTTATGGCTCTGGGTGAAAGTTTACTGCTCTTTTTTGCAGCTTAGTGCACGGGGCCCGTAAAAAAAAAAAAAAAAAAAAAAAACGATACATCTGCCTTCAGATCCATAAAAAAATACATGTTTTTCATGGCTTTGTTCACGAAAAAAAAAACAAATAAAAAAAATCGAAATTCCCTTGGGCATGCTTCCGCTTTCTCACAGTGATGGTTAATGAATGTCTCGTTTTGGCATTTTTACATTGGAATCCAATATTGTGACAGTCCTGGGAAGTTTTGGGGTCACCGCCTCCCCCTTTGTAGTGCGTTCTCTTTTTTTTTTGATGTACATAATGTTTCCTTCACACACTGGGGGTCATCAAAGCGCTCGCCGTTCCGGTGGGACGTGTGCGAAGCGTGAAACACAAACACAGAGCAAACACATTAGCCATATTTGCTTTTACCAGAAGCGCGCAGTGACAGGAAAAGGGTGAAATCGGAGCTCTTCGGAGACGGAGCGAAATAAAACAAGTGAGGAGCTGCCGGGTCTGAGGAGATCACTTCTTCTACTACTCTCAGTTTTTAGCCTGAAATGATGCAATTATGTCACTCCGTTTCCCGTGGGAAGATTCCTTTACAAATTCTTCTTGGTTAGTTTTATCAAACAATAGCGTTTTGGTTGATTTATTAAAGTCCGTTACTTTCTGACAGCTTGTCAGGCCTGCATGTGCATGCGTGGGTCCAATGTGGTTAGGAAACCCCCGAAGGGAAACCATGAGATGTTTTATGGGAGCGCATAGTTTGAGTTTCTGTAGTGTTTTTCTCAAAATATTTATTACATTGCTAAATTTTTTCTATATTTAAGTTTATGTTTTTATTCTTGTATATACAAGTTGAAAGGGTTCATGGGGATATTTACAAATAAAATCTGTGGACACTTGACCTACAGTATATGGCCACCGGTACAGTTGTGCTCATAAGTTTACATACCCTGCCATTATTTATGATTTCTTGGCCAATTTTTAAGAGTATATGAATAACACAAGAACTTTTCTTTCACTCATTGTTCGTGTTTGGCTGAAGCCATTTATTATCAATCAACTGTGTTTACTCTTTTTAAATCATAATGAGAACAGAAACTAGACATGTGCAATTCGTTTAGTTCCGAATTCGTTTTTTAACGAATTTTTGACAAATTAGTTAATTCCGAAAATTCATAATTTTAAAATTTCAGAATTTTCCGAGTTCCGAAATTTTGTATTTTCTAATTTCTTCATTTCTGAATTCTCGAATTTCCTACTTTGCTACTTTGCTACTTTGCTACTTTTCTAATTTCCTACTTTCCTAATTTCCTACTTTCCTAATTTCCTACTTTCTTACTTTCCTAATTTCCTACTTTTCTAATTTCCTACTTTCCTAATTTCCTACTTTCTTACTTTCCTAATTTCCTACTTTTCTAATTTCCTACTTTTCTAATTTCCTACTTTTCTAATTTCCTAATTTTCTAATTTCCTAATTTTTCTAATTTTCCTACGTTCCTACTTTCCTACGTTCCTAATTTCCTACTTTCCTAATTTCCTCATTTCCTCGTTTCCTAATTTCCTCGTTTCCTAATTTCCTCGTTTCCTAATTTCCTACTTTCCTAATTTCCTACTTTTCTACTTTTTCTACTTTTTTACTTTCCTAATTTCCTACTTTCCTACTTTTCTAATTTCGAAATTGCAAAATTCGAAAATCTAAAATTCGAAAATAGGAAATTTTGGAAAGTTGAATTTCCGAAAGTCGGAAATTCCGCATTTTTGGATTACCAAATTTTCAGAATTTCCGAAAAAGCAAAAAAAAACGAATGTAACAAAAACGAAAAAAACAAATTTTTCGGCAGTGCACATGTCTAACAGAAACTACCCAAATGACCCTGATCAAAAGTTTACATACCCCAGTTCTTATAGCGGAGGACCGCCTAAGAAAAAATAATTAAAAGCCAGCAGCTACAAATACTGCAGCTGCTGACTTTTAATAAATGGACACTTACCTGTCCAGGGTGCCAGCGATACCGGCAGCCGAAGTGAATGCAAATACCTGTATTATGCAGGTATTGGCACCCCCTCCCCCCTGAAAGGTGTCAAATGTGACACCGGAAGGGGGAGGGTTCCAAAAAGCGGAGGTTCCATTTTTGTGTGGACACCGCTTTAATAACTTGTATTGCTCCCTTTAACATCAATGACAGCTTGAAGTCTTTTGTGGTATTTGTGGATGAGGCTCTTTATCCTCTTGGTAAAAAGCCTCCAGTTCCTGTAAATTATTGGGCTGTCTTGTATAAACGGCACATTTGAGATCTCCCCAGAGGGGCTCAATGATATTGAGGTCAGGGGACTGAGATGGCCACTCCAGAGCCTTCACTTTTTTTCTGCTGTAGCCAACAACGGGTGGAATTGGCCTTGAGCGAGTTTGGGGTGGAGAAACTTGACTGGACAAACTCGCTCATCCATGTCTTTATGGACCTTGCTTTGTGCACTGGTCCAAATCATTTGGTGGAGGGGAGATTATGGTGTGGGGGTTGTTTTTCAAGGGGTTTGACTTGGCCCATTAGTTTCAATGAAGGGAACTCTTAAGGTGTGAGCATACCAAGACATTTTGGACAATTTCATGCTCTCAACTTTGTGGGAACAGTTTGGAGACGGCACCTTCATGTTCCAACAAGACTGCGCACCAGTGCACCGAGCAAGGTCCATAAAGATATGGATGAGTGAGTTTGGGGTGACGGAACCTGACTGACCTCAATTTCGATAGAACACTTTTGAGATGAGTTAGGCCCCGTACACATGACCAAGTTTTTCGGCAGAATTCAGCCAGAAACTCGATCGGAGCTGTATTCTGCCGAGAAACCCGGCCGTGTGTACACTTTTGGCCGAGGAAACCGTCGAGGATCTCGTCGGGCCAAATAGAGAACTTGTTCTCTATTTCCTCGTTGGTCAACGGGGAAACTTGGCTCGCCGAGATCCTCGGCGGCTTCACAATGAACTCGACGAGCAAAACGATGTGTTTTGCCCGTCGAGTGCCTCGGACGTGTGTACGGGGCATTAGGGTGGAGACTGAAAGCCAGGCCTTCTCGTCCTGACCTCACAAATGCTCTTCTGGAAGAATGGTCAAACATTCCCATAGACGCCCTCCTAAACCTTGTGGATGGCCTTCCTAGAAGAGGTGAAGCTGTTATAGCTGCAAAGGGTGGAGCCAACTCAATTTTGAACCCTATGGACTAAGACTGGGATGCCATTAAAGTTTGTGTGCGTGTAAAGGCCGGTGTCCCAATACTTTTGAAAATATCCTGTATAACAAAATGCTTTTTTATGGCGCGTTAACAGACCAAAAAGGACAACATGAGAGATGTTCATTGTTGGGAATTGCATATACTGAGAAGACAGCAAAACATCTGTGTCTTGTGAAGTTTGGAGATGGTCCTCATTGTCACCGCAGGTCATTGATGGCCTTTGCACTCCAAGGACATTACAGGACTTTATTAGATAATAGGAGGTCTGTCCCTTTTATTCCTGGTTTATCGGTACTAGAGTGAAAGAATCTTCCATTGAACAATAGGATTCCCTTACACCCTCATACCACAGGTCCAGCCATTGTTTTACGGGAGTGAATCAGTAGAGCATAGGACCCATTGTTATGAGGACTCTACAGCAGCGAGACCCTCAGGGGGCTCTGACCCTTGAAGCTTGCAATTAGTTGAAATTAGTCATCTGTATCCCTAGAAAACACCTAACTGGTAAAATACAATGTCTTCCCCCCCCCCCCCTTTTTTTTCTTCACCTTATGAAGCTTTTGTGCCCGTCTCCTCAGCATGGGTCCAGCTAATGTCCCCTTCACTCTTCTCCTGAATGATCGCTGCCATTAATGAACCCGGGCTGCTCCATTTCATCTCACCCTGTGCTTCTCAACCCATTAGCCTTCAAAACTGTTCAAGTGAAAAACACAAAAGAAGTCGGAGAGAGAGAGAGAAGAGCGCTCAGTCCAACATTACCCACATGCATGACCACATACAGCTTCCCCGTCTTCCACCCCATGCTGGTCACCTTCTTAATGGCGACGTTTGGTTCACGAAGAAGATGTAACAAAGGAATATTTAAATTCTGGGAGCCGGCATTTCCAAACCACCGCCGATCTGGAACTCCTGGAGAGCCTTCATGCTTCAATTTTGACTGTCATCATTTTGCTGTAGACCAGGGGTGTCAAACTCATTTCATGGTGGGCCACATCAGCATTAGGATTGTTCTCAAAAGGGCCGGTTGTATCTGTAAGATTAGATGTCCAGCTCATCCTCTCCCCTTACATTAGATGTCAAGAGCCACCCCACCACCAGAAGTTGAGTCCCCCACTCTCCCTTACATCACAGTGCTCCCCCCTTTCCTTATGCTGCTGCTGGGAAGAAGCTGGATGCATTGCTTGAAAGCAGAAAGTAGGGGTCTGGAGTAGGACCAGAGGAGGGCTGCAGGAGAGGTGTGAGGGCCACATGAAATGGCCTGGAGGGCCGGATTCGGCCTGTGGGCCTTGTGTTTGACACCTGTGCTGTAGACCTTGCTCATGGTTTCGACTATTTGTATCCTCAGTCTACATCTTGAGCTTTTTTCTGTAGAATTCTACAAATACTGTTCTGTTTCTAACGTTGCTTTATGCATTGACATACCTCCAAACTGCGGCCCTTTGCTTGTCTTTGTCCAGCCCTTGGGGAACTTTTCCTTCCATTGATACAAGCCACTATTTCTCCCTCTGATACCAATAATGGGGAATTTTTTCTCCCATTGGCGCCAGCGATGGGCCACTATTAATCCCACCAACCCCAACGTTAGGGGACTATTCCTCCTACTGACACCAATGATGGGACACTATTCCTCCCACTGACACCAATGATGGGACACTATTCCTCTCACTGATACCAATGATGGGACACTATTCCTCCCACTGACACCAATGATGGGACACTATTCCTCCCACTAACACCAGTGATGGAGCACTATTCTTTCCACCGACACCAATGATGGGGCACTATTCTTCCCACTGACACCAGTGATGGAGCACTATTCTTCCCACTGACACCAATGATGGGGCACTATTCTTCCCACTGACACCAGTGATGGAGCACTATTCTTCCCACTGACACCAATGATGGGGCACTATTCTTCCCACTGACACCAATGATGGAGCATTATTTCTCCCATTGACGCCAGCGATGGGCCACTATTAATTCCACTGACCCCAACGTTAGGGCACTATTCCTCCCACTGACACAAATGATGGGGCACAATTCCTCCCACTGACACCAATGATGGGACATTATTCCTCCTACTGACACCAATGATGGGACATTATTTCTCCCATTGACTCCAGTGATGGGGTACTTTTAATACCATCAATCCCAACGACGGGGGACTATTCCTCAAACTGACACCAATGGTGTTTGTTTATAGCCCAAAAAATAAAAACCGCAGAGGTGATCAAATACCACCAAAAGAAAGCTCTATTTGTGGGGAAAAAAGGACGTACATTTTGTTTGGGAGCCACGTCGCACGACCGCGCAACTGTCAGTTTAAGCGACGCAGTGCTGGAGGCAAGTGGTTAAATCCGAGTCCATGGATTCGTATTTTGGAGAGCTATTTTATCTTCAAGAAATTCCCAAAACATGGCCTGTTGGGGGTACGTGAGGACAGGGTTGACAACCACTCGGTCTATGGGACCCCAACAGACACGTGCATGCCTGCTCATGCGTGTGGGGGGGGGGGGGGTAGGAGGGCTTGCTTGTAATTTCAAGCATATGCAAACATGCCAAGGCTCTCTGCAGGTCCTACAGACCCGTGGCAAGATCTGCACAGATTTCGCACAACGCTCGTCATCCGCACCTAGGAAGAAGAAATTTTGATGTAAAAGTGGAACATGGAAAAAAAGTAAGAAAAAGAGGCAAAAATCCTTCTAAAGTGCCAAAACAAGTCCTCCCTGATCCGTAATTTCATTCCTATAAACTCCGCCATCCACATGCTTGTAGGTTTTTTTTTTTATAGATAATTTTAATAGACGTAAATAACCTTTTCCGTCTCGTAGAAAAGCCTTCCGGAGCTGTTCATAATTAACTCCATAACTTTTATAACAACGTTTACAACCCTCTATTTGCTGTAACCAGTACATTGTTTATTGGGTAGAAGTACTTTGTTACTTTTTATCTTTTTCTTTCTCTCGGCCTTTCTTATCGCTCTCTCCACTCTGGCACAGTGATAGGATGTTTCATCACAGGCTTTGCCCTTACATGTGTAGTTAACCTGTAAAGTTTGTATTTGAACTCTTGTTAAAATAACTAAAGCGCAGGTGAGCCCGGGGTCCTGATAACCTCCAGTCTGCTTTCTGATTGGCCGAGGGCGGAAGTCCCCGGAATTTTTGGTTTACAAACAACAACTGAGCTTTGTTCCCCACCCCCCAGGAGATAACAGGAACACGATCTTCTAGTGATTGTCTGTCAGCGGCGTTCTTGTTCAAACATTGCGCTAACCACTCAGGACATCGGCAGAGAGTATGCAAAAGGCATTCAAATTCAATCGATCGACCTACAAGCGTCAACGTCTGCTCTATATTTGTCACAGAACACTGAGGAAAATACCAGATTTCCCTGTTTGCAGCAGGTGTGTAGCTTTTGGAAACCACAGAAAAAAAACAGAAAACAAAATATATTTAACCACTTAAGCCCCGGACCATTTTGCAGCTAAAGGACCGGGCCACTTTTTGCGACTCGGCACTGCGTCGCTTTAACTGACAATTGCATGGTCGTGCGACGTGTCTCCCAAACAAAATTGGCGTCCTTTTTTCCCCACAAATAGAGCTTTCTTTTGGTGGTATTTGGTCACTTCTGCGGTTTTTATTTTTTGCGCTATAAACAAAAATAGAGCGTCAATTTTGAAAAAAACAACAATATTTTTTACTTTTTGCTATAATAAATATCCCCCAAAAATATATAAAAAAACTTTTTTCTTCCTCAGTTTAGGCCGATACGTATTCTTCTACCTATTTTTGGTAAAAAAAACGCAATAAGCGTTTATCGATTGGTTTGCGCAAACGTTATAGCGTTTACAAAAAGGGGATAGTTTTATGTCATTTTTATTAATTGTTTTTTTAGTAGTAATGGCAGCGAAAAGCGTTTTTTTTTTTTTTTTCGTGACTGCGACATTATGGTGGACACTTTTGACAAATTTTTTGAAACCATTATCATTTTTACAGCAAACAGTTGTATAAAAATGCACTGATACTGTGAAAATGACAATGGCAGTGAAGGGATTAACCACTAGGTGGCGCTGTAGGGGTTAAGTGTTCCCTGCATAGTGTTTCTCACTGTGGGGGGGGGGGGTGGGCCCTGTGTCACATGACACTGATCTCCGCTCAGAGTACACGGAGCCGAGATCATTGTCACTAGTCAGAGCGGGGCTCTATACCTCCGTGAGACTATCGCGGGGATCCCCGTAGCGATAGAGTCCTAGGGAACCGCGGTCCGACTCACGGGGATGGCGGCAGGGTCGCGAGTGGCACCGGAGCGCGCGCGCGACCACACGGACAGGCATTTAAAGGGGACGTAAAGGTACGTTGATATGCCTGTCCTTGCCATTCTGCCGACGTATACATGCAGGAGGCGTTCCTTAAAGCGGATTAAAAATTTGGTAGAATGTAGTCCATCAGATTGCTGGGAATTGTATAACGAGTCCTACAGCAGGTGCACCGAGGACAATATGGCTTCCTCTGTGATGGTTTGATGATCTTTGTACAGGTGCAGAAATCCCGACTCCTACGTCCGGTGCGGGTTACACATCACCTGGTACCAATCTTTTGGTTTTAGGCCTGGATTGTCGTGTACGGAGCTCGGTCTCTCATTACATGTTGATAAAGTGTAACCAGCGTCCGGACATAATTCCTTTGATCTCCTGACTGTAAGATCCCGGGAACACCTCGAATCATTACATTTCTTAGATCACACTGCGGATGGATAATTACCTGAGTAAATGAGTACAGAAAAGGCTAATTTATACCACGAGAGTTCTCATTTGGGAAGGGGTAGAAGCGTGATGTTGGCAGTCGTAAAAATGATAGAACTTTGGTGGTACCAAATACTGCCCCCCCCCCCCCCCCCCCAGCTAGTCTAATGCAGTGTAAAATGCCTTACAAATAAGATTATACATTGTACATGGGACCAATGTTTGTAAACCCTCACCAATAAACACAATAAACAAATGGTCAAACTGATTAAAAAACAAAGTACAAAATATAAATTTGATCATTGTAGACACAAAAAACAATATTGTTTGTATTGTCTTTATTATTATTATTAGCTTGTTAGAGCGAATATATACAATATAATATTTGACTGTCTATTATTTTAAATTATGTTTTTGTAGGTGTTGGGAACTTGTTGCTGTGTTCCTCAAAGCACTCTTGAATTCCTCAGACCAGACCATCTTCTTCCATTGCTCTATGGTCCAGTTGTGATGCTCTTGTGCCCATCGTAGCACTTTTGGCTGTGAACTGCATGGGCACCCTGAAAGGTCTACGGCTACGCCTATATAATGAAGATATGTCCTGGCAGTGTTGATTGCTGGAACCTCTCCACATGTTCATTAACCATCACTTGGCCATGACCCATCACTTGACCTAACCATGACCCATTGTAGCTAGACATGTGTAATTCGTTCCGTTCTGAATTCGATTTTTTTTTTAACTAATTTAGGCAAATTGGTTCATTCGGAAATGTCCGAATTAACTAAAACATGTTTACTGAACTTTTCCAAATATTCATAAATTCGAAAAATTAAAAAAAAATTGTAAAGTAAAAAAAAATATCGGAATTTCGAAAAAATTGAGTACTGTCCATGATACTTTTTTTTTTATTTGCACCAACATACAGTTTTTCAGGACAAACTTTCGGGATGTGTCCCCTTCTTCAAGGTCCAAGCAGTACTGATTCACAATGTTTTTTTTAACATCTCTGAGGGAAAGGAGAAAAAAAGAAAAACAAACACATACAAATCAATGGTAATAAAGCTAGCAGCAGAGTTAGCGAGATAAGACAGGGAGAGCTTCTCAAGATGATGAAAAATAAAAACGGAAATTTGGTAATTCGTAAAAAAAAAAAACCTGCAATTCGTAAAAAAAAGAAACCGCATTTCGTAAAAAATCTGATTTTAGAAAACCCGTAAATTTGAAAATCTGAAATAACTAACTAATAATAACTTAACTATTACTAGCTATTAAATTTATAGGTATTGGAATTTACTTTCAAATTTGGCTGTTAGGGAATGTAATGTAATGAATAAGAATTTATCCGAAGTTACGAATTTTCCGAAATAACGAATGCCGTATCTAAAAGAATGGAGCGTAACGAATTCCATTTTTTTTCCAGAATTTCCGATTCTTTTTGAATTTCCAATTTTTTCAGAGTTTGTTTTTTTTCTTTCGAATTTGCGAGTTTACAAATTGCAATCATAACGAATGACCCGGAAAAAGAAAATTAAAAGCGGATGAAATGAACACATTTTTCATCAGTGCACAAGTCTAATGGTAGCCATTGGAAGGTGCAGAATGGGGGGAAAGAACAGCCATGGACACTAGTAGTAGGAATCAGTATTTACGTATTGGGGCAGCCCGGGATTTAGGATCCTGGGGAGAAAAATAAGAACCTGTGTTGA
Source organism: Rana temporaria (assembly GCF_905171775.1). Taxonomy (NCBI): domain Eukaryota; kingdom Metazoa; phylum Chordata; class Amphibia; order Anura; family Ranidae; genus Rana; species Rana temporaria. Next base: position 144,831,537 of record NC_053500.1, on the reverse strand, counting down.
TGAGCTTTTGTTACCTTCAGAACTACTTCTCATCTCATACAAGCGCATGGGAAAGCAAAAGCACCTGTCAAAGAATTCTACAGATCCAAATGAGAACACTGACCCCCCCCATCCCCCCATGGCATGGTACCTAGTTAACATATTTCCTTCCTTTGAGCCGTTAATAACACATAGTTTAATGCCATTCTCTTAGTTGTGAAGGTGGTTTGTTGATGATTTTCCCACGGGATGTTGGGAGTTCCCAGACAAAGGCCTGGTTTAAACATTTATGGGACCCACACAATAGTTACCATTGCAGTGCCCCCCCTCCTTACAATGCAAAGTGAAATATAAAGCTCTGCAGACTGTGACTGCTTACCTACAGGTGATCGGAGCATCTGGGCAATGATGGAATTGATCCTTCAATCTGGGGAAGTATTAAATTGAATAATTGGGGGCTTTGCCTTCAGACTGTGGAGCAGGGAAAGTACCCATGCTGATCGGGGCCATTGTTTAGAAAAGGTGGGGGAACACGAGAGGATGGAGCATGTAAACTGAAACGTGTTGTGTTTGTGTGGGCAGGAAGTTCACAGATGCAACCAGCAATTACGGCTGGGGGAGCATTCAGGATTGGTCATGGGACATGCAAGCCAACACCAAATGTGTCAACCTGTAGACCCATCCCTGTCAAAAGAGTTTAAATCAATGGAATGTCTCAGGAATTTTGGTTTTATTTCAGGAAGCCCCTTTGGGACCTTTGTAGAAAATAGAAACAACAATTGGGATGACAAATCCAACAACGGTCTTCATGCTTGTTCCCAAGCGCACCACTTTCCCTTTCCTTGTTCTGTTCCCAGTCTTTTCTTTTCCCTTTTTCTTTTCCCTATGACCTTCCTGTAATTTCCCATGTCTTTTCCCTATGACCTTCCTGTAATTTCCCATGTTCTTTTCCCTGTGACCTTCCTGTGATTTCCCATGTTCTTTTCCCTATGACCTTCCTGTAATTTCCCATGTCTTTTCCCTATGACCTTCCTGTAATTTCCCATGTCTTTTCCCTATGACCTTCCTGTAATTTCCCATGTCTTTTCCCTATGACCTTCCTGTAATTTCCCATCTTCTTTTCCCTATGACCTTCCTGTGATTTCCCATGTTCTTTTCCCTATGACCTTCCTGTAATTTCCAATGTTCTTTTCCCTATGACCTTCCTGTAATTTCCCATCTTCTTTTCCCTATGACCTTCCTGTGATTTCCCATGTTCTTTTCCCTATGACCTTCCTGTAATTTCCAATGTTCTTTTCCCTATGACCTTCCTGTAATTTCCCATGTCTTTTCCCTATGACCTTCCTGTAATTTCCCATGTTCTTTTCCCCATGACCTTCCTGTAATTTCCCATGTTCTTTTCCCTATGACCTTCCTGTAATTTCCCATCTTCTTTTCCCTATGACCTTCCTGTAATTTCCCATCTTCTTTTCCCTATGACCTTCCTGTAATTTCCCATGTTCTTTTCCCTATGACCTTCCTGTAATTTCCCATGTTCTTTTTCCCTGTGACCTTCCTGTAATTTCCCATGTTCTTTTCCCTATGACCTTCCTGTAATTTCCCATGTTCTTTTCCCTATGACCTTCCTGTAATTTCCCATGTTCTTTTCCCTATGACCTTCCTGTAATTTCCCATGTCTTTTCCCTATAACCTTCCTGTAATTTCCCATGTTCTTTTCCCTGTGACCTTCCTGTAAATTCCCATGTTCTTTTCCCTGTGACCTTCCTGTAATTTCCCATGTTCTTTTCCCTATGACCTTCCTGTAATTTCCCATGTTCTTTTCCCTGTGACCTTCCTGTAATTTCCCATGTTCTTTTTCCCTATGACCTTCCTGTAATTTCCCATGTCCTTTTTCCCTATGACCTTCCTGTAATTTCCCATGTTCTTTTTCCCTATGACCTTCCTGTAATTTCCCATGTTCTTTTCCCTATGACCTTCCTGTAATTTCCCATCTTCTTTTCCCTATGACCTTCCTGTCATTTCCCATGTTCTTTTCCCTATGACCTTCCTGTAATTTCCCATGTTCTTTTCCCCGTGACCTTCCTGTAATTTTACATGTTCTTCCCAGTCCGTTCCTTTTTTTTTCCCCCAGCACCGTTTTGTCCCTTTTTCATGTTTCTTCCTCTCCTTACCCTGTTCATCAACTGCCTTGATGCCCCTCAAAAGCCCCCTCTTATATCCGAAGTTCCACAATAGGTCAGAATCAGCAGGTCTGAGGGAGCCAGACTTCTATTCTCTCCAGAATGCTAGGGGCAGCTGCTATGGATCATGAGTTTCCGTGGTGCAGGGTGGCCGGCCGCCAACACCATAGCAACTAATGACACTATGCCTACTGCTCTAGAGTGTCATTGGATGTTATGGTGCTGGTGGCCGGATCACCCTACCATGGCGGCTTGTGATGCTGCTGCAGGGAAAACTGGGTTCTGTATAAAAATAAAAATATGTAGCGCCACTTAATACAGTTGTGCAAACTCAAAAAAGTCCATAAATGATAATGAGTGCAGAAAGTCCCAAATAACACTGATCACAGTGAGTCAGGACAGGTGAAAGCAGAATCAACCATCCATCGCCATATACAGGGAGTGCAGAATTATTAGGCAAATTAGTATTTTGACCACATCATCCTCTTTATGCATGTTGTCTTACTCCAAGCTGTATAGGCTCGAAAGCCTACTACCAATTAAGCACATTAGGTGATGTGCATCTCTGTAATGAGAAGGGGTGTGGTCTAATGACATCAACACCCTATATCAGGTGTGCATAATTATTAGTCAACTTCCTTTCCTTTGGCAAAATGGGTCAAAAGAAGTACTTGACAGGCTCAGAAAAGTCAAAAATAGTGAGATATCTTGCAGAGGGATGCAGCACTGCAAAGCTTCTGAAGCGTGATCATCGAACAATCAAGCGTTTCATTCAAAATAGTCAACAGGGTCGCAAGAAGCGTGTGGAAAAACCAAGGCGCAAAATAACTGCCCATGAACTGAGAAAAGTCAAGCGTGCAGCTGCCAAGATGCCACTTGCCACCAGTTTGGCCATATTTCAGAGCTGCAACATCACTGGAGTGCCCAAAAGCACAAGGTGTGCAATACTCAGAGACATGGCCAAGGTAAGAAAGGCTGAAAGACGACGACCACTGAACAAGACACACAAGCTGAAACGTCAAGACTGGGCCAAGAAATATCTCAAGACTGATTTTTCTAAGGTTTTATGGACTGATGAAATGAGAGTGAGTCTTGATGGGCCAGATGGATGGGCCCGTGGCTGGATTGGTAAAGGGCAGAGAGCTCCAGTCCGACTCAGACGCCAGCAAGGTGGAGGTGGAGTACCGGTTTGGGCTGGTATCATCAAAGATGAGCTTGTGGGGCCTTTTTGGGTTGAGGATGGAGTCAAGCTCAACTCCCAGTCCTACTGCCAGTTTCTGGAAGACACCTTCTTCAAGCAGTGGTACGGGAAGAAGTCTGCATCCTTCAAGAAAAACATGATTTTCATGCAGGACAATGCTCCATCACACGCGTCCAAGTACTCCACAGCGTGGCTGGCAAGAAAGGGTATAAAAGAAGAAAATCTAATGACATGGCCTCCTTGTTCACCTGATCTGAACCCCATTGAGAACCTGTGGTGCATCATCAAATGTGAGATTTACAAGGAGGGAAAACAGTACACCTCTCTGAACAGTGTCTGGGAGGCTGTGGTTGCTGCTGCACGCAATGTTGATGGTGAACAGATCAAAACACTGACAGAATCCATGGATGGCAGGCTTTTGAGTGTCCTTGCAAAGAAAGGTGGCTATATTGGTCACTGATTTGTTTTTGTTTTGTTTTTGAATGTCAGAAATGTATATTTGTGAATGTTGAGATGTTATATTGGTTTCACTGGTAAAAATAAATAATTGAAATGGGTATATATTTTTTTTTTGTTAAGTTGCCTAATAATTATGCACAGTAATAGTCACCTGCACACACATATATCCCCCTAAAATAGCTAAAACTAAAAACAAACTAAAAACTACTTCCAAAAATATTCAGCTTTGATATTAATGAGTTTTTTGGGTTCATTGAGAACATGGTTGTTGTTCAATAATAAAATTAATCCTCAAAAATACAACTTGCCTAATAATTCTGCACTCCCTGTATTGTATGTTTCAGTGGCAGCTGGTGCTCCAATTTTTTTTGGTGGGGGTGGGGGGCCAAACAAACCTGGCCCCCTCAGGCCGCCCATCAGCCCTGCAGTTGCCTTATCCAGGTCACGGCTTCGTCGCCTCCCCCCCTACTTCTCCTCCCGAGTCCCGGCAGTCGCTTCTCCTCCCGAGTCCCGGCAGTCACTTCTCCTCCTGCGTCCCGGCAGTCGCTTCTCCTCCCAAGTCCCGGCAGTCGCTTCTCTTCCCGAGTCCCGGCAGTCGCTTCTCTTCCCGAGTCCCGGCAGTCGCTTCTCTTCCCGAGTCCCGGCAGTCGCTTCTCTTCCCGAGTCCCGGCAGTCGCTTCTCCTCCCGAGTCCCGGCAGTCGCTTTTCCTACCGGCCAATCGGGTCTTGGGACTCCCAGCCTATCGGGTCAGAGGACTCCCGGCTAATCGGGTCTCAGAACCTGCTATCTGATTGGCCAGGAGGAGAAGCAGGAAGACATTAGTGAATGTTAATTCGCTAATGTCTCAAAAGTGGGTGGGCTCGTGAGGCAGTGCTGTGCGTCCCGAGCCCACCCTTTTTGAACCCAATTAAAGACTCACTCATTAATCATGTGCTTCAAATGCTTCATGTGCTTAAAAAAAGATAACCCCATTAAAATCCAGGCATCCGGCACCCTGCATGAAGATTAGGGGCCAGGCACATGGATTAGGGGGGCGATGCCCCTGTGCTGCCTATGAGCGGCCGCCACTGGTATGTTTACTCTTCCAAAAGTGCTCAGGAAAAGAGCCACCAACTCCATGTGAATTCAACACTCACTGGAACTTAGGGCTGTCATTCAGCAGCAAAAACGCCTGTGACACACATGAAATCAATGGCACCTTCTAATAAACTCCAACTAGGGCAGATAAAGCTCACCACGGCCCAAAGTGAGTTCCAATAGTATATCATTTAAATAAAATTGGGCTAAAAGCATATACAAATGCAAAAGACTCACATTTGGAAGCCACTGTCGACCCAGGATCATGCAGCGGCTTAACGTCAGCAAGAGAAACTTCACCCAGAACGCGTTTCGTCCAATGGGACGTGATCGCGAGGTCCTTGCTGCACCCCAGGGGAATCCAATCTGCTGGGGTTGCTAACATCACTTCCAAGGGAAGCTTTTACAGGTAAATTAAACATAAATAATATTAAATACACATATTGTATACTCTTTTTTGGAATATTTTTTGTGGAAATTATTCTGGGGCCCGGGTCTCTTTGGGAAAAGACCATGAGATTTCATATGGGGAGCAAGATCGCTGTATTGGCTTTTGAAGTCCTCCAAGGTTTTTCCTGCACAGTGAACCAATCTTTGTTACACTAACTGTTGGCCTGTTACCATCATCCAGTCATGCGTTCTGTATGGATAGTGAAGCTGAAAACCGGGACCTTCATAAAATATGCATACTTTAGTCTGCGTTGAACCGTAGATGCACAATTTAGCGCTTGAATATTAATTTTTCATAAGGCGGTTCTTAACTCTTACAACGTATCTAAAACATGGTTACTGACCCAGAATTCTGTAAGAGTTGAACCAGGAAATATGAACATTTTGTTGAGCGTTATCTAGCCACAAAAAATAAATAAATAAAACGTTAAATTCAGTTCCCAAAATCTTCTCATTCATGGCCTTTATTTTAAATGTTGAACAGTAATTCCATATTTTATTGGCATTATTGTGCATTATTGTGTGCTTTTTATGTTTTGCACATTTCTCTGTTTAGGTTGCTGTTCATTCGCATTACCCAGGGAAACAACTCTACTGAAGATGATGGAAAGTTCCTTCAGTTATAAAAATCGATTTACAATAAAACTGTTGATTTATATTGTAAATACGCAAGTCATGCTTATTATGTAGGGTCCAGGAGTGCATATCGCACATGTCACAGTCTCCAGAGTTTGTGTCACACAGGATGCCGGGCTCAGGAGTGGGTATATCACACAGGGCTCTGGCGTGCAAACCATAAAGTGCATAGAAGGGTATTGCACATGGTGCAGGGCTCAGGAGTGGGAATTGCACATGGTGCAGGGCTGAGGAAGGCATATCGCTCAGGAGTGCAAACCATATATTGCACATGGTGCAGGGCTCAGGAGTGGGAATTGCACATGGTGCAGGGCTCAGGAGTGCAAACCATATATTGCACAGGGTTCAGGGCTCAGGAGTGGGTATTGCACATGGTGCAGGGCTCAGGAGTGGGAATTGCACATGGTGCAGGGCTGAGGAAGGCATATCGCTCAGGAGTGCAAACCATATATTGCACAGGGTTCAGGGCTCAGGAGTGCATATTGCACAGGTTTCAGGACTCAGGAGTGGGTATCTCACAGGGCTCTGGAGTGCAAACTTTACAGGGCATAGGAGTGCTTATCTTGCAGGGCTCAGGTATGCGTATTGCACAGGGTGCAGGGCTAGGAATGCGTATTGCTCACGAGTGCAAACCATACAGGGCATAGGCGTGCTTATCGTGCAGGGCTAAGGAATGCGTAGTGCACACGGTGCAGGCTCAGGAATGCGTATCACACAGGGCATAGGCGTGCTTATCGTGCAGGGTTTAGGAGTGGGTATTGCACAGGGTATAGGGCTCATGAGTAGGTATCACACAGGGCTCTGGGGGGCAAACTTTACAGGGCGTAGAAGTGCTTAGCGTTCTGGGCTCAGAAGTGTGTATTGCACAGGGTGCAGGGCTCAGGAATGCGTATTGCACAGAGCACAATGTTTAGGAGTACATGTCACATAGGGCGCAGGGTTAAGAAGTATGTGACACACAGGGCTATCGCACAGGAGTTCATGTCACATAGGGCTCTGGAGTGCACATCATGCAAGGCACAGGGCACATCAGTGTGTATTGCACAGGGTGCAGTGCTCAGGAGTGCATATTGCTTAGAGCGCAGGACTCTTGACTGCAAATCATGCAGGAAACCGGGCTCAAGAATGTGTGTTGCACAGGTAGCATTGTACTGGGAAGGTTCCTCCCTATCTTCCCAGTAAAAAGTGGCACAGAGGGAGGCTGCTGTGAGAAAACAGTTTATACTGACCTGACAGTGCAACGAAGAGGTCCTCACTGCTGGCTGGAGGGGAAAGGGCTGCATGAAGAGCCACTGTTTTACAAGGCTGGTGCAGCTGACCACTCCTCTCTGTCATATGGATGGGGGGGGGGGCTGGGTTCTGCTCCTTAGTTGCTTTGCCCTTCGAGCTGCGAAACCCAAAAATTAGTCCGGTCCCACTTTATTATTATACGGTTATTATCTTGTTTAGGTCTAGGGGACATAGAAAAGAAGATCTACTTACCAGATCCTCCGCCCTTCTAGACCAGTCACTGCATGCTCCACGGTCAAAAGTCCTGACCTCATCAAGACCAATGCAGGGTGCTATAGAGCAGTGGTCATCAACCCTGTCCTGCAGGGCACACTAACAGGCCAGGTTTTATGTATTACCTAGGGGAGATGCAGTCTAGAATACTGCAATCACTGAGGAGCAAATGATATCACCTGTGATGTATTTCAGTTATCTTGCAAACCTGGCCTGTTAGTGGGCCCTGCAGGACAAGGTTGATGACCACTGCTATAGAGCACCATCTGCTGGGGGGAGCAGAGGATCAGGTAGGGGACCTTGCAAAAACTCTACCCTAGAGTAAACAAGTAGTGAACCCTTGCAGTGCCCCAAAGTTCCCCGAACTGGGTTATAAGTATACCTAGACCCATTAAAATTGTCTTTTTGTAACCAGCTCATACACTTGCGGAGTCCCCCTTTAAACTGATACTCTGACTGCCACGCTTGAGGACTTTGTATTTTATCCATCAACGTTGTTGAATCATATAGCTAAAATTTCCATGGACTGAAGAGGTCTGGAGAAAGTTTGTCATGCTACAAAGAAACAACCTCAGTTCAGAGCGTTAAGGGTGGTTGAAGACGCGATGACAGGACCGTTCAGTGGGAACTTGCTCCGAAAACAGGTTGCTATGAATTGAACCTTTTTTTATGGCTTTGCCCGGCTTCTGCCTCCCTTCATTTCTCGATTCAGTAGCCTCCTTGAAGGCAAAGAGCCTCTCCGCCAACACCTGTCCAAATCTGATAAGATAGATGAGCGTGCCTCCTTTGGACATGTGTGCGTGCTTCTATGATCAAAGCTCAGAGGCACAAGAGGGGCCTTTTTTTTAAAGATTACACCCCAGTCAGTTAGAAAACACAAGTGAGCTATGAGCTCAGGCATCTATAGGAGAAAGAGAGACGCATTTCACGGGGCCCCTCCGTCTGGGACATCTGGGAGAATTTGACGTAGACGTGAATGAGTCACCCCGTAATCCGGGCCAAGCCGTCACGTCAGAGGAACACCTGTTCCAGCCTGGACAGAGTCACTGCTAATGAAGGTAGAATGTAAAATCTGACCGAAAAAAATAAATAAAACACGCGGCTTTTATGCACCCGTTTTGTATGGACCCATTGAAGGAAGGGGCAGCCCATGTTTTCGAAAGAAAGTAGTAAAAATAAATACTGAGACTTTTTAATTACAAAGACGGCCGTTCAAAGAGACGACATTAAAGCGCATCGCTATAATTATATCTGAAGGCAACATGCTTGTAGGCCTTAGGGCTTCGTGGAAGGGTTTTGGTGTGCCGCCGTTGTGGCGAGGTTGTTTAATTTGCTTTGTCGCTATGATGAGCACTTTAGGCTCTTTAATTCGTGACCGTCTGTTGTCGTTTTTGTGAGCGGAAATTGCATTTTTTAAATAACAATTGTTTATTGTAGCACAAATTAATGAGTTCATCATCTGTGGTCTGATCATCTATGGTCATTAGATGGTCAGCATTGCCACCCTTTTTATGGAACCGCGTGGCTGGGCCCTCAGCTAAAGCTGGTCCATACACTGATCGAAATTCGGTCCTACTTCACCAGCCAAATTTCGATCACTGTGTGGTCTCCCCCCACTCAACAGAAGACAATTAAAGCCCAACACCGGGTAAATTAAGAAAATGATTTACTTCCTCGATCCTTCACTCCTCCCAGCTGCAAGACCAGTCACTGCAGCGTCTGCACCCCCTCACTCCACTAGGGTCCTGACGTCACCCAGACCAGAGCGGGGTTCATAGCCCTTCATAGGATGTGAGGGCGGCCAAGGGAAAGCCCATGGCCTCTAGATCAAATGAGCATTGAACTCTTGCAGTGTGGGCACAACCCCACTTCAAAGGATCATTTTTTATTGCCAGTTGTATTTGGTATCTGCTCACCTGAGTCAATTTAAGTGCAGTCAGAATTCCTAAACCCTGATAAAAGGGAAGTGTGTTTGGTGCCTGAAATCAATTTTATCATTATTGGTTATACACAGTGGGAGCTGATCTGCAGGTACTGAGGACTCGTTGTCCACCGGCACCCACCGATCATCCAGCACAGAGGCAGAACGTCGGTCTGCCAATGTAAACAAGGCAGATTACTGTTCTGTCAGTAGGGAAGGCATGGATAAATGAAAGGGAGGAGATGATGGACAGCCACACTCCAATAAAGTGTAACATTTGAAAAATGGTGCCTTTTATTCCAGTAAAATGAAAACTACAACAGCAAAAAAAACAGCAAGCAGTGGGGTAACAGAGCTGACGCGTTTCACATCGATAAACGATGCTTACTCATAGCTCAGGGAAGGCATGGATCCTGTGTTCCTGCAAAGCAGAGACATGAATCCATGCCTTCCCCCTAGTAAAAGCACCTCCCCCACTACAGTAAAAAAACACTGGTTAGGCACCCTTTGATCGCCCTTGATCTTAACCCCTTCCCAGCCAGTGTCATTAGTACAGTTGCATCATTAGTTGCTAGTATTTCAGCTTTTAGCTTTTTCCATTGGCTTTTATCTATTTTTATTTCTTTTTTATTTCTTTTTAGGGTTAGAGTTGCAGTGCCTTGAAAAAGTATTTATACCCCTTGAAATGTTCCACATTTTGTCATGTTACAACCAAAAACAGAAATGTATTTTATTGGGATTTTATGTGATAGACCAACACAAAATGGCACATAATTGTGAGGTGGAAGAAAAATGATAAATGGTTTTCAAACTTTTTTACAAATATATGAAAAATGTGGCATGTATTTAATCTAATCTAGTGGAACCAATTGCCTTCAGAAGTCACCTAATTAGTAAATAGAGTCCACCTCTATTTACTTTTATCCAATATAAGTTTACTTGAAAAATCTCCTTTCATGTCAAGAGTGTTGCCTGTCTGCTGGCTATCACTTTCCACAACTTCCTGGATTCCCAGCATGCTTTCCTCCATTTCTATATCCCATGGTACCTTGCTGCCTGCAAGCAGTGATTCCTGTACTGACTCTGCCTCCTGGAACTCCTCCTCCTCAGCCCCTCTGTAGTTTAAAAGGCGGACTCTGTGAAATGTGCGACACAGCAGTGCTTACAGTGCATAGTGACTACGTGTCACAGAATTTGAGGAGATGTCTACCAAGTAAATTTATGAACTACAAGATGGTGCAGATTATTAAGAGTAGGCTGGAAATAATTAGAATACAATGTGGAACTGAAGATATTACTTTATATTTTTACTGTATATATGCTTTAACAATGAAGGTGCTGCAATTCTGAAGAGAAAAGCAGATGAAGACATTATCAGAGGGAGTACTGTGATCTCTGTGAGGGGTAATACATACCTGGAAGGGTTACACTGACACATTACTGGTAATATACACTGATCAGCCATAACACTTTGACCACTAACCAGACTCTACTGAGGAATGGACTCTAGAACTAGACCACCCACCTAATATTGAGTAGGTCCCACCAAAACAGCCTTGACGCATCAAGTCATGGACTCCACTAGACCTCTAAAGGTATGCTGTGGTATCTGGTACCAAGCCATTAGTATGAGAACCTTTTAAGTCCTCTACGTTGACAGGTGGGGCCTCCATGGATTGGACTTGTTTTCCAGCACATCCCACAGATAGATTGGATTAAGATCTGGAGAATTTTGGAGGCCAGGTCAACAACTCAAACCGGTCGTGTTCTTTAAACCATTCTTGAATTCATCAGACCAGGCATCCTTCTTCATTGCTCTGTGGTCCAGTTCTGATGCCCACCTCCATCAATGAGCCTTCCCTCCCCACCTCCATCAATGAGCCTTCCCTCCCCACCTCCATCAATGTGCCTTCCCTCCCCACCTCCATCTATGAGCAGCCCTCCCCACCTCCATCGATGAGTCTTCCCTTCCCCCACCTCCGTCAATGAGCCTTCCCTTCCCCACCTCCGTCAATGAGCCTTCCCTTCCCCACCTCATTCAATGATCCTTCCCTTCCCCACCTCCATCAATGACCCTTCCCTTCCCCACCTCCATCAATGACCCTTCCCTTCCCCACCTCCGTCAATGAGCCTTCCCTTCCCATTCCGCGTCAATGAGCCTTCCCTTCCCATTCCCCATTAATGAGCCTTCCCATTCCCCATCAATGAGCCTTCCCTTCCCATTCCCCATCAATGAGCCTTCCCTTCCCATTCCCCATCAATGAGCCTTTCCCTTCCCATGCCCCATCAATGAGCCTTTCCCTTCCCATTCCCCATCAATGAGCCTTCCCATTCCCCATCAATGAGCCTTCCCCTTCCCATTCCCCATCAATGAGCCTTTCCCTTCCCCACCTCCATCAATTAGCCTCCCCTACCCCCACCTCCATCAATGAGCCTTCCCTCCCATCCTCCATCACTGGAACTTACAATTCTCCTCCTTCTCCATAGACCATATAACCTTTTGGACGTGAACGCATGCTGACTGAAAGCGCAATCATCCAAGTGTAATTCGCTCGTATACTGAGAACGAGGGAAGTGTTTCTGTGCCGAGTTCAATAATTACTCTTCTTCTCCCAGTAAAGCTCTGATTCAGCATGTGTGCACTTAGAAGACCCCAAGCCTTTTTCCTCCCACCTTAAAAAAATCTCCATTATATAAGGCGAGGGTTCCCATATTAGAGGAAAAGCCTGGTGAGGTTTTATCTACAGTTGCTCCTGCTCTCTGCCTCCGCTTCAGGACATGCTCTTACATTATTCATCTAGTCGTACTGCTGCCTAATTCCGACCGCCACTAAAACGCAACCTAGATTTAACCTCATGAAACTTTCATTCCGCTTTTCAGAATTCAGCTTCATAGAGAAGAGAGAAGAGTTTTAATGAAGTTAATCAATTTTACTGCCGCTGCTAAATGTGTTTTCTCTGAAGATTATTACTATAAAGTGGAAGTTTACTTTTATTAAAAAGTGGAGATAAGTGATGAATATGCAGTATGATGTCACTGGTCTCTAGTGATTGGATAGGCTGTGTTCTCATGAATATGAAGGGTCTCGGTGATGTCACTGGTCTCTAGTGATTGGATAGGCTGTGTTCTCATGAATATGAAGGGTCTCGGTGATGTCACTGGTCTCTAGTAATGGATAGGCTGTGTTCTCATGATTATGAAGGGTCTCGTGATGTCACTGGTCTCTAGTGATCGGATAGGCTGTGTTCTCATGAATATGAAGGGTCTCTGTGATGTCACTGGTCTCCAGTGATTGGATAGGCTGTGTTCTCATGAATATGAAGGGTCTCTGTGATGTCACTGGTCTCCAGTGATTGGATAGGCTGTGTTCTCATGAATATGAAGGGTCTCTGTGATGTCACTGGTCTCTAGTGATGGATAGGCTGTGTTCTCATGAATATGAAGGGTCTCGGTGATGTCACTGGTCTCTAGTAATGGATAGTCCTGTGTTCTCATGAATATGAAGGGTCTCGGTGATGTCCCGGGTCTCTAGTGATTGGATAGGCTGTGTTCTCATGAATATGAAGGGTCTCGGTGATGTCACTGGTCTCTAACGATGGATAGGCTGTGTTCTCATGAATATGAAGGGTCTCGGTGATGTCACTGGTCTCTAGTAATGGATAGGCTGTGTTCTCATGAATATGAAGGGTCTCTGTGATGTCACTGGTCTCTAGTGATGGATAGGCTGTGTTCTCATGAATATGAAGGATCTCGGTGATGTCACTGGTCTCTAGTAATGGATAGGCTGTGTTCTCATGAATATGAAGGGTCTCGGTGATGTCACTGGTCTCTAGTAATGGATAGGCTGTGTTCTCATGAATATGAAGGGTCTCTGTGATGTCACTGGTCTCTAGTGATTGGATAGGCTGTGTTCTCATGAATATGAAGGGTCTCGGTGATGTCACTGGTCTCTAACGATGGATAGGCTGTGTTCTCATGAATATGAAGGGTCTCGGTGATGTCACTGGTCTCTAGTAATGGATAGGCTGTGTTCTCATGAATATGAAGGGTCTCTGTGATGTCACTGGTCTCTAGTGATGGATAGGCTGTGTTCTCATGAATATGAAGGATCTCGGTGATGTCACTGGTCTCTAGTAATGGATAGGCTGTGTTCTCATGAATATGAAGGGTCTCGGTGATGTCACTGGTCTCTAGTAATGGATAGGCTGTGTTCTCATGAATATGAAGGGTCTCGGTGATGTCACTGGTCTCTAGTAATGGATAGTCCTGTGTTCTCATGAATATGAAGGGTCTCGGTGATGTCACGGGTCTCTAGTGATTGGATAGGCTGTGTTCTCATGAATATGAAGGGTCTTGGTGATATCACTGGTCTCTCTTGAATGTGTAGGCTGTTGACACAAAGCAGCTGCTCTTGGTATATATGAAGGACCCTCTTTAGGACTCTGCGGCATTAAAATAAAACCTGGTCAGACTGTATCATCCTTGATCTCTGAAACAATTAGAAAATGAGCAGACACAATATGTATTACATATCGGATACATGCCACGGATTACCCACAAACCACATGAATCCCAGAGCCAGGGAGCATAACGGGAGCCGGCAAGACAGAGCCCATGTGTTTCCAATGAAGGGACCAGCCGTGTTGTGTGTTGTCAGACAGAGATCAGACCACAGCATACCAGCCCAGTCTACATGACAGGCTGGGGCTTTATATCAAAAATGGATGGCTGAGCCATGATTCACTTGCCACCAACACTCACATGGCCCTGGGAAGGCTTAATCATCCTGGAATTCTGGTGTGTCGCCCTGTCTGCCGGTAATGGCAAATTGCTCAAATTGCCCATAACATATTTATTGCACATTCGTCACTTTTTCGGAGTTCTATCTAATCACCATTATTGCCCTTTATATCGTTTTTTTTGTTTTTTTGTCTTGCGGTCTCTTTTTTTTTGGCCCAGTACGCTTTCCTATTTGGATGCCATTGGCAGGCCATACATATATGGAGCCCCTGTGTCTACAGATTTTCTGCTTGAATTGACTGTAAGCTGATTCGAGCACCCAGTCATGCACAGTGTAGCTCACAACAGCCTCATGAGAGAAGCGGTGCACGCGGAAGCCAAGCCCAAATTGTACTTTTCGGTTATGAGTGGATGTTAATAACTATATATGCATATACTTGAGTTTTTTTGGATAAACACATTTTGGGAGATTTACCTAAAAGATATCGTTTTGGGTTAACATATCCTTTTGGTTGCTGATATGCTAAGGATTTGGTTTACCAGATCTAACTATGCTGGTTCCAGGTCAGTGGCTTGGTAAGGTGGCAACCCTACAAGCCTTCAAAAAGCTTTCAATGGTCGCTCCCATAATTTTATTGTAACGGAATGCATTAGGGTACCCTCAGTTTTTGTCCAGTCTCCCCAGATAAAAACCTGACAGGGGTTCTAATACTTCCTTACTGTCATGGATATGCAGTAATGTCTGGCAGCTTACCTTCCTCCTCTATGTGTTCACCTTTAGAGGCCAGACACACTCACCTGGTTGCTTTTATCTTCTCTACTCCCTGTATGACTCCACCCCCAGGCCATATCAGGAACTCTATATTAACCAGTGCACTGCAGGTCTGCCTTGCTGATCAATGTTGTTTGTTAAGAATTGTGTTCCTGCGTGCCGTGTGCTATGTTTATCTCTGTGTACCGATCTTGGCTTGTCCCAGACTATTCCTGTTTGCTTGTGACCCTGACCTTCAGCCTGTCCTTTGTTTACCCTTGTTTGCTTGTCGCCCTGACCTTGGCTTACCCCTCACTATGAGTAACTGCTTCCCCTCTCTCCTCTATGCCCTACGGAGCATGAGCTGGGGGACTCTGGAGGGCCGCGACCTGGATTCAGTTGCAGCTAAGGCCATCCTCACCACTAGAGGCTCTGGTGAATACCTGCTGAATCTTATACTCCACGCCCTGGGGAATCTTGGGCTCCAGCTTCCTGTGGGATCCCTGTTTGTGCTCCAGTGGACCTGCCTTCCATATCCACTCTGTGTTCCATCCGCAGCAGTCTGCCATAGGGTTCACTACCTTGTGGCGCACTCCTGACTCCAACCGGGTGCATCTGTCATCTGGCCACAGGTGACCTGTCACTTACTCTGTCCAAAATGGATGAAATATTACCCCAAGGGCCAGATAATGGCAAGGAAAGGGCTGCAGTTTGGAGACAATTGCTCTGGAGAAGGATACTTTTTAGCCAAAAAAGATGGAGGTGCACACGGGTGCTGTTGGGAAAATAACAATTGGATTTTCATCCTGTCCAAGAACATTGTAGCGCAAGAATTCAGGCTCCATAGACAATAGAATTAGAGGCAGCTCCATAGACAATAGAATTAGAGGCAGCTCCATAGACCTTAAATTATCACCCAATCCCACCATACTGAGATTAAGAGACCCCCATCTAATATTTTTGGACATTTTATTTTTTTACATTTAGTGGTCCTTTTTCATTTTTAGATTTTCTAAAAGTAAAGATGAATTTTAAGCAAGGAAACTCCCGGTTAATGAGGAAAATATGTTCGTTTAAATTGCGCCACGAGATGATGATGTTTCCGTTACTATACAAATCACCAATCTGGCCTTGTTCTCTCTGTACATGTGGTGCTAATTATAAAATATTCAACATGTGAGACTCCGGCCTACCTGTGTGCAGAGTGTTCCCGGTACTGAGAGCGCTTACTGTTCATCAGCCTTGATTACCCTTGGGCCAAGTGTTCCTGGAATAAACAAGAACACCTTTGCTACATTACTTTTATTTTTAGATCTATTTTTTTTTTTTTTTGAGGGGGCAAAATGTTTGCCGTAGACGGTCCCTTACTTAGGTCAAGGCTGTTCCTTGCGGCCTGTTTCCACAGCTGTCAAGTTACTTGAGGCTAGAAACATCCAGAACACTTAGTAGAGTCAATTCCACTGCCAGAGGCTTTTGTGTTAGTTTTCTGCATTTTAAATAATTCTCTTTGTATATGAATTCAGGAGACCATTGTTAAAGGAGTTGTAAAGGCGGAAGGTTTTTTATCTTAATGCATTATATGTATTAAAGTGGAGTTCCGCCATTTTGTTTTTATTTTTTTAAGTCCACAGCTACAAATACTGCAGCTGCAGACTTTAAAAAAAAGGACACTTACCTGTCCAGGGCGCCCGCGATATGGGCATCCGAAGCCGATCTGTCCCTCGGGGGGCTGCCGCCGCCATCTTCGGTAAGGGAATCAGAAAGTGAAGCCTTGCGGCTTCACTTCCTGGTTCCCTACTGCGCATGCGCAAGTCGTGCTGCACGATCCCACTGGTCCCTGCTGTCTTCTGGGACCCGTGTGTCTCCCAGAAGACAGCCGGGGGGGTGGAGGAGGCGCCGGAAGTGGCATAGATGACTGCGGGTGGCTTGGCTATCTGTGCCCGGAAGTGGGAGCAAAATACCTATATTACAGATATCTGCTCCCCCCCCCCCCTAAAAAGGTGCCAAATGTGACACCGGAGGGGGGGAGGAATACAAAAAGTGGAAGTTCCATTTTTGGGTGGAACTCCACTTTACGATTAAAAAAAACTTTTGTGTGTAGCAGCCTCCTCAGCAGCCCCCTAATTACTTACCTGAGCCCCATCTCTCTTCAGCGATGTCCAAGAATGTCTAAGCCGTCCGGGATACTCCTCTTGATTGGCTGAGACAGAGAAGCGGCACCATTGGCTCCCACAGCTGTCAATAAAAGTCAGTCAATCAGTGGAGAGAGGAGGCGGGGCCAGGTCGGGGCTCCGTGTCTGAATGGACACACGGAACTGTGACTGTGGTCCAGTGCTCCCATAGGAAGCTGCTGACTGTGAGGGCACTCAATAGGAGGGAGGGGCTCGGAACAGCAAAGAGGGACTCGGAACAGCAAAGAGGGACCTGAGAAGAGGAGGATCTGGGCTGAGGAGGTAAGTATAACATGTTTGTTATTTAAAAAAAAAAAACAAGCCTTTACAATCACTTTAAGGAAGCCAATTAGTTTTTGTTGGACTGGTGGAAAAGGGGGGATGCACAGATGGGCTTACATGAGAATGTGGAACCGGTGTGGTGATGTTCACTGGTAGCCCAATGAAATGGAATCCTAGTAATTGCAGTCTCTGAAGAATATGGTCACTCTTCTACTAAGGCAGCCTTTCTCAACCAGGGTTCCTCTGGAGAACAGGTGTCAAACACAAGGCTCGCGGGCCGAATCTGGCCCTCCAGGCCATTTCTTGTGGTTCTTCACATCTAATGTAAGGGGAGGGGATGCGCTGGACATCTAATCTTACAGATACAACCGGCCCTTTTGAGGGCAATCATAATGCTGATGCGGCCCACGATAAAATTGAGACCCCCTGCTCTGGAGGTTGCTGGGGGTTCCTTGAACAACCAGCAATTTCTGCCTCTCAGATAAGTAACCACAGACACTAGACCAATGGATAAGAGGAAGAGAAGGGGAATCTTCAAGTCATATTCTTTCCACACACCATATCACTAATAGTAATTATAAGCCAGATCCTCCAAGACTGGAAAGTTGCTTAAGGGTTCTTTTGTATTTAAAATGTTGGGAGATTTGCGAAGAAGATGGGATAACTGATATATGCATGCTCCCAGGCAGTGCCGAGACGAGGTCATCGAGTACCAAGGGCAAAGATGCCAAACCGCGCCTCCCTCCCCCAATCATGATGTGCAAGTTTAGGTGATCCTATGCCCAGAAGTCACTCGCTTGTCAAAATTACTGCCCCTGTCACTACTCCTGTCAGCCTTGTAACAGAAGGAAGGCGCCCCCATCCCCATGGTAAACCATTGCGACCATGGCAGCCGTCCCTTCTGCCCACCCCTTGTTCCGGTCCTGCTCCCAGGTCAATGGCTCACTAAGTACTGAAACAAGGATGACAGGCCTGGAACGTACAACTCTGCAAAAACTAACTTCCAATAGTTGCTGCCATATTGATATCATAACAAAACCCCCTTAAAGTGGAGTTCCACCCATTTTTTTATGTTTGTCTGTGCTGCATGCCCTAATCTCATAGTGTTCAGAATGGACACTTTTTATTTATTTTGTTGCTTGTAAATACCTTTATTTTGTAGTCCTTCATTACTTCCTCCTCCTTATTAGCCTAGGCTATTAAGTCACAAGGCTATTCGCAAGGGTTTCTGGGATAGGCATCATGTATCCCAGTAGTCCTTGCAAATAGCCTATTTGCATAGAGAAGGGGCGGCAACTTCCTCTGACACTCCCGTTGCTATGGAAACCTGACGGAAACCTATCACATCGCTTGTGCAGCACTGAGCATGTGCGAGATCTGCAAGGCTGAAATCCAGGAAGTCATACAGTTTGGCTTCATGATGCCCACACTTAAGATGGCCACGGTCTATTTCTAGATTATAAACTAACTAAATGCTGTAACAACCTAACAAAACGGACCTTAGTTTACAGACTAACTTTACTAGACTACATTAAGCTTGTGTATTACAGGGGTATTTATATTTAAAAATTGAAATTGTGGGTGGAACTCCCCTTTAAATTGAGCCTACTCACCTTCTGTTCTAAGGTGGAGCCAAATCTGGGAAGGGTGGACTTTCACGTGCCCACTCAGTCTTCCTTTCTCTCCAGAGAGTCCTTGTGTCCTCAAAACACTGGCACTTTATTGGGTTATTACAAACCATACAGCTTCTTTGTAGGTTAGCCTGCCCCCTTCCCTACCCTGCACCTGCCTTTTGGCTGTTAACATTCAAAGATGCCACCAAAACATCACCAGAAGGTAGCTCGTTAAATATTTAGCCCCACAAGGCCCCGTTGTCATGGTGCAGACATAGTGTACCTATCGGTCCTAAAACATTGGTGGAAGCTAAAATATGCTAAAATAAAGAGCTGTCTTTACCGAAGGTCCTAATGATGTGCTTGGGGACTGTTTGGGATTTTGACTTTGAAAGCTGTACCATCTGCTTTGAGCATGTGCTGGATGACTTGTGTCTGGAGTACAACCAGCCCCTGACATTCCCCAGAGCTGCACATAATATCCCACATATGTAATACTACAAAACTCGTGTACTACAGAAGATGATCAGAGACTGCTAAAGACCACAGCCCCGTTACAGCTCTGTGCCCGCACACGTGCTACTGTTTTCTGGGGCCGAGAGACGCACAGTAAGTTACAAAGGGCCTGAAGATCGAGTACCCGGGCCCTATAATGTTTTTCTGGCCAGTACATACAATGGATGGCCTATTTGTGAAGTAGCCACTTCTCCCACTGACACCAATGATGGGACACTATTCCTCCCACTGACATCAATGATGGGACACTATTCCTCCCACTGACACCAATGATGGGACACTATTCCCCCCACTGACACCAATGATGGGACTCTATTCCCCCCACTGACACCAATGATGGGACACTATTCCTCCCACTGACACCAATGATGGGGACACTATTCCTCCCACTGACACCAACGATGGGACACTATTCCTCCCACTGACACCAACAATGGGACACTATTCCTCCCACTGACACCAACGATGGGACACTATTCCTCCCGATGACACCAATGATGGGGACACTATTCCTCCCAGTGACACCAATGATGGGACACTTCTTCCCACTGACACCAATGATGGGACACTATTCCCCCCACTGACACCAATGATGGGACACTATTCCTCCCACTGACACCAATGATGGGACACTATTCCTCCCACTGACACCAATGATGGGACACTATTCCTCCCACTGACACCAATGATGGGACACTATTCCTCCCACTGACACCAATGATGGGACACTATTCCTCCCACTGACACCAATGATGGGGCACTATTCCTCCCACTGATACCAATGATGGGACACTATTCCTCCCACTGACACCAATGATGGGACACTATTCCTCCCACTGACACCAACGATGGGACACTATTCCTCCCACTGACACCAACGATGGGACACTATTCCTCCCACTGACACCAACGATGGGACACTATTCCTCCCACTGACACCAACGATGGGACACTATTCCTCCCACTGACACCAACGATGGGACACTATTCCTCCCACTGACACCAACGATGGGACACTATTCCTCCCACTGACACCAACGATGGGACACTATTCCTCCCACTGACACCAACGATGGGACACTATTCCTCCCACTGACACCAACGATGGGACACTATTCCTCCCACTGACACCAATGATGGGACACTATTCCTCCCACTGACACCAATGATGGGGCACTATTCCTCCCACTGACACCAATGATGGGGCACTATTCCTCCCACTGACACCAATGATGGGACACTATTCCTCCCACTGACACCAACGATGGGACACTATTCCTCCCACTGACACCAACGATGGGACACTATTCCTCCCACTGACACCAACGATGGGACACTATTCCTCCCACTGACACCAACGATGGGACACTATTCCTCCCACTGACACCAACGATGGGACACTATTCCTCCCACTGACACCAACGATGGGACACTATTCCTCCCACTGACACCAACGATGGGACACTATTCCTCCCACTGACACCAACGATGGGACACTATTCCTCCCACTGACACCAACGATGGGACACTATTCCTCCCACTGACACCAACGATGGGACACTATTCCTCCCACTGACACCAACGATGGGACACTATTCCTCCCACTGACACCAATGATGGGACACTATTCCTCCCACTGACACCAATGATGGGGCACTATTCCTCCCACTGACACCAATGATGGGACACTATTCCTCCCACTGACACCAATGATGGGACACTATTCCTCCCACTGACACCAATGATGGGACACTATTCCTCCCACTGACACCAATGATGGGGACACTATTCCTCCCACTGACACCAATGATGGGGACACTATTCCTCCCACTGACACCAATGATGGGGACACTATTCCTCCCACTGATACCAATGATGGGACACTATTCCTCCCACTGATACCAATGATGGGACACTATTCCTCCCACTGACACCAATGATGGGACACTACTCCTCTGACTGACACCAATGATGGGACACTATTCCTCTGACTGACACCAATGATGGGGCACAATTCCTCCCACTGACTCCAATGATGGGACACTATTCCTCCCACTGACACCAATGATGGGACACTATTCCTCCCACTGACACCAATGATGGGACACTATTCCTCCCACTGATACCAATGATGGGACACCATTCCTCCCACTGATACCAATGATGGGACACTATTCCTCCCACTGACACCAATGATGGGACACTATTCCTCCCACTGACACCAATGATGGGACACTATTCCTCCCACTGACACCAATGATGGGACACTATTCCTCCGACTGACACCAATGATGGGGCACTATTCCTCCCACTGACACCAATGATGGGACACTATTCCTCCCACTGACACCAATGATGGGACACTATTCCTCCCACTGACACCAATGATGGGACACTATTCCTCCCACTGACACCAATGATGGGACACTATTCCTTTCACTGACACCAATGATGGGACACTATTCCTCCCACTGACACCAATGATGGGACACTATTCCTCCCACTGACACCAATGATGGGGACACTATTCCTCCCACTGACACCAATGATGGGGACACTATTCCCCCCACTGACACCAATGATGGGACACTATTCCTTCCACTGACACCAGTACACTTTCTACTCTCGCTGACCACAGTCTGGACCCCCCCCCCCCTTTAGTCTGAAGGACAGTAAACTGGCCCCTTGTTTAGACATTTCGGAGACCCCGCTCTAGTACGAGTACAGAATACAAAACGATCATGCCTGCACAGCCGCCATCCAACACCTTCAGCCTGCGTGGCGGGGTTCAGATCCAAGATGTTTTCTTTGTAAAACTCTTTATCTAAGAAATGTGTTCTACTTGTATTTATTGAATTCCTTGTGTCAGCAAGTAAGGCCAAAAAATATCTCCCCAATGTGATATCAACAGGTCTCCTCCATCCCTTCCCAAACATCTATTAGGCCCAGAACAACAGCCCGAGGCTCTTGTGCTAATGACAGGCCGGGGGACCGCGCAGCTGTGATAATGAGACCGCGGACCACAACAAGTGTTGACACAACGGGGTTTTGTACTAATGTTTCCTCTTTGTATCATTAGCAGTTTGTTTTAAGTGGTCAAATTAACCTTTTCCTGTTGGAAGACGTCATAAACAAACAAGCGCCAGGCTGGACGGAGTGATGGAGGGAGTCTGAGATCACGAGGGGCTCTTTTTATTCTTCTCCTTCTGTGATTGCTCGCAGGTCCTACATGTTTTGTATTGTTTGTTGGCCTTTTTGTAGAAAAAAATGTGGCCTAAATTTACCCGTACTTAAAGAGGAGCTCCGGGCTCCCGCAGGAAAAAAATAAGTCGGCAGCTACAAACACTGTAAATGCTGAGCATTTTCACCCCCTTCCTGCCCAGACCAGTTTTTATTTTTCAGCACGGTCGCACTTTGAATGACAATTGCGCGGTCATGCAACACTGTAACCAAATGACATTTAACCACTTAAAGGGACACTAAAGGCAGATTTTTTTTTTAAATAACATACATGTTATACTTACCTCTGCTGTGCAGTTCGTTTTGCACAGAGTGACCCGGATCCGTGTCTTCTGGGGTCCCTCGGCGGCTGTCTCGGCTCCTCCTCGCAAAAGCTTTCCACGTTCATGCGAGCTCCCTCGCATGGTGGAAAGCTTTTGCGAGCGCGCTCGCTCAGCCCCGCTCCCCGGCGCACCGCGTCATCCGCTGTGATTGACAGCAGCGCCAGCCAATGGCTGCGCTGCTATCAATCCGCCCAGCCTAGCCAATCAACGGCCAGGCTGGGACCCGAACAAGATGACAAGCATGCGCCCGGGACTTTCAAATGGTGAGGTAAGTAAAACGGGGGCCGGGGGGGGGGGGGGGGGTGCTGTCAGATGTTTTTTTACCTTAATGCATAGGATAAAAAAACTTTTACCTTTACCGCCTCCTGCACATATATATGTCGGCAGAATGGCACGGCTGGGCACAGGCACATACAGGTACGTCCTCTTTAAGTGCCCAGTGCCGGGACCCGATCGCCGATGGAGTCCCATGATCGGTCCCCGGAGCTGGAGAACTGGGAGAGGTGAGTGTAAACACAGCTTCCCCGTTCTTCACTGTGGCGCTGTCATCGATCGTGTAAATCCTTTTGTAGGGAAACACAATCAATGACGTCACACCTACAGCCACCCCCCCCCCCAACAGTTAGAAACACAAATGAGGTCACACTTAAACCCTTCAGCGCCCCCTGGTGGTTAACTCCCAAACGGCAATTGTCATTTTCACAGTAAACAATGCATTTTTAATGCATTTTTTGCTGTGAAAATTACACTGGTCCCAAAAATGTGTCAAAATTGTCCGATGTGTCCGCCATAATGTCGCAGTCACGAAAAAAAAATCGCTGATCGCCGCCATTAGTAGTAAAAAAAAAAAAAAAAAAAATTAATAAAAATGCAATAAAACTATCCCCTATTTTGTAAACGCTATAAATGTTGCGCAAACCAACCGATAAACGCTTATTGCGATTTTTTTTTTTTTACCAAAAATAGGTAGAAGAATACGTATCGGCCTAAACTGAGGAAAAACATTTTTTTATATATATATTTTTGGGGGATATTTATTATAGCAAAAAGTAAAAAATGTTTTTTTTCAAAATCGTCGCTCTATTTTTGTTTATAGCGCAAAAAATAAAAACCGCAGAGGTGATCAAATACCACCAAAAGAAAGCTCTATTTGTGGGAAAAAAAGGACGCCAATTTTGTTTGGGAGCCATGTCGCACGACCGCGCAATTGTCAGTTAAAGCTATGCAGTGCCGAATCGCAAAAACTGGCCAGGTCCTTTAGCTGCCTAAAGGTCTGGGTCTTAAGTGGTTTAAAAAACAACATACCCACAAATAGAGCTTTCTTTTGGTGGTATTTGATCGCCTCTGCGTTTTTTATTTTTTGCACTATAAACAAAAGAAGAGCGTCAATTTAACCGCTTGCCGCACAGCGATATACACAGATATATACGTCTGCAGCATGGCACTGGC
This sequence comes from Rana temporaria, assembly GCF_905171775.1. Classification (NCBI taxonomy): domain Eukaryota; kingdom Metazoa; phylum Chordata; class Amphibia; order Anura; family Ranidae; genus Rana; species Rana temporaria. The sequence continues at coordinate 144,807,045 of NC_053500.1, read as the reverse complement.
AGGCAAAAGGACGTACCTGTACGTCCCCCCTTAAGAAGCTGTTGTTGCGGGCACGCCCGCCACGATCTCCGTGAGCGCGCCCCCGGGTCCCGCGATCGTCTCACGGAGAGATAGAACGGGGAGATGTCAGTGTAAACACAACATCTCCCTGTTCTGCCTAGTGACACTGTCACTGATCGTTTGTTCCCTGTCATCGGGAACACGATCAGTGACGTGTCACAGCAAGCCACGCCCCCCCTACAGTAAGAATCACGCCTTAGGTGACAACCCCTACAATGCCACCTAGTGGTTAACCCCTTCACTGCCAGTGTCATTTTTTCACAGTAACCAGTGCATTTTTAAATCACTGTAAAAATAACAACGGTCCCAAAAATGTGTCAAAAGTGTCCGATGTGTCCGCCATAATGTTGCAGTCATAATAAAAATCGCAGATCGCCGCCATTACTAGTAAAAAATAAATTATTTAAAAAAATGCTATAAAACTATCCCCTATTTTGTAGACCATGTAACTTTTGCTCAAACCGATCAATAAACGCTTATTGCGATATTTTTTTTCTTTTTTTTACCTTTTTTATGCGGACGTCATATGACAATATGCGGGTAATGAAGTGGTTATTATTGGGACACTTGCCTGTCTAGGGATCCTGTGATGTCCAGGTCCAGGGTTATGGTCCATCAGGGTCTGGGTTCCATACGGAAGACTTCTTCGGAGGATTTCAACATGAGTAGTTAGACACAGGTTTCTATACAAGTCCAGAACCATTGACCATCCCTATGGAACCCAGACCCTGAAGACTCCTTCGGAGGAGTGCAACATGTGTAGTTAGACACAGGTTTCTATACAAGTCCAGGACCTTTGTCCATCCCTATGGAACCCAGACCCTGAAGACTCTTTTTTTTGGGGGTATGCCCATCGTGACGGGTGAAGCCTAGACTCTATTTGGTTAGAGTTACTTTAAGGAACCAAAATCTAAACCTGAAACATCCATCTGAAGGAGAGTTTCTCAACTTTTTCTATACCGTAGTCAACTTTCTGTCAGGACGGGAAAACTTTCCACACACGTTTGCGAACGCGGCTGTCAGATCTGTTCTGTAAAAATCATTGATTCAGGCTTTGCAGTTGGTAAAGCCTTTGTTGGGTTGCCAGACTGGCAAACTCAGGTGTTTACTTCAGAAAGTAGGTCAACAGCGAGCCTTTGCCGGGAAATCCTGTCAGAAAACACTTCTTTAGAATGGGAACCGGCTTCGAAGATGAACTTTGTTTTTTTTCCCCCAAAGTGTGCTGGAGAGGACGCGAGACGGTCCAGACAAGATTTGGCTTGCCGGTTTTATATTTTCACGTGACTGCTCCTCAGACCCGATCACTTCACCACATGAGCAACACAGAAAATATTTATCACAGTCTGGAAAGCATTGAATCGGCGCCCGCTATGATCCACACACCTTCATTCTATAATCCCATTTCACGGTCAGGAAAATAAAACCTGATTATGTTGTCTATAGGCCCTTGTTGTAATTTATGATATTTGTGTGTGGAAGAAAATGTCTCGGGATTATCTCTATCCACATATTGGGGTATCTAAATCTTATTTATTTATTTTTTTGATGGTGGGGGAGGGGGTTTGTGTACCATCGTTATGTATCAAAACCACCTATAAATTTAGAGCTAATGGCCCGGATTCACATACAGCGGCGCACATTTATGCCGCCGTAGTGTATCTCCTTTATGCTACGCCGACACAGCGCAGAGAGGCAAGCACTGAATTTACAAAGCCAGTGCTGCCAAAACTGCGCTGGGTTTCCTAGGCGTAAGCCGGCGTATGTGGAAGTGGGCGTGAGCCATGCAAATGAGGCATGACCCCATGCAAATGATGGGCCGAGTGTCAGACAGATACGTATAACAAACGGCTCATGCACCGTCCCGTGGACGCATCCCAGTGCGCATGCTCAGAATCACATCGGAACTACTCCCTAAGATACGTCAGATCACTGCCTACGGCGTGAACACAACCTACGCCTAGTCATATTCATGTCCAACGTAAAATACGTCGGCTTGTGTTCCCTGGTGCAGCCATTTGCATGGATGCTGCTGAGTTACACCTCCTTTATGGGGCATAACTTTACGCCGGACGTATGACTTGACACGCACTGCGTCGGACGGACTTACGTTTGTGAATTGGCGTATCTCTCATTTGCATATGTAAATAGAAAATCAATGGGAGCGCCAAATACGTCCAGCATAAATATGCGCCCACTCTACGCCGGCGTAGGCAAGTTACGTCGGTCGGATGAAGCCTATTTTCAGGCGTATCTTAGTTTGAGTCCGGCGCACAGATACGACGATGCATATTTGCACTTACGCGACGTATCTGGAGATACGTCGGCGCAAGTGCTTTGTGAATCCGGGCCTGATTGTATAAGCAAATCCACCTGGAGCGGTAACTCCCTTTCCCTGCTCAGACCATACGCTGCACACTGCGTCAAATTGGTCGTCCCAGATTTTTCCGTGGCTTTTTTTCTAACCTATGTTGCCTTCCAAAGCTACTTGCTGCAACGTCCATTTATAGGTGGGGGCAGTGGCTTTCTTTTTTGTATCTTTGGAGGGGGGGGGGAGCCTGGCGCTCATCTTTAAGTGTTAAATAATATGTAGTACCGGTGGCTACTACAGTGATTTCCAGCTTCTACGAGGATATCATAGGTATAGCACATACTTAACACTGGTCCAAGCTGGACCAATGGAACGATGTAAATATTGCCATACCTTGGAATCTAGCTTTAAAAAAAAAATAACCTGCGCTGAAAAAACGAAGTAGGCTGCCATTGCTGACCTCCTTCTGAAAAACCTAAAACGCTGTAGAATTATAATTCACAGCTCCCCGATCAGGTGTTATTTAAACATTAGATGGAGCTTGCAGTGCTGGAACTAGGTCACATGCCTACTTGCTGTATATAGTCATGATTAAATCATGTGGGCACCTCCGGGACGGGTTCCTCAGAAGCTGGAAAGCATATTAGTGCATTTAGCAGCATACATTATATGTGGCACTAAATACAGCCTTATCTATCTATTCATGAAGAACCTGCTTGGCAATGGACCTTTTTTTTATATAGAGATTAAAGATAAAGAAATGCCCCTACTTATAAGGCAGGGGTAGGCAACCTGGGGCCCCTCCAGCTGTTGGAGAACTACAAGTCTCATCATGCCTCTGGGAGTACAGTGAAACCTCGGATTGCGAGTAATGCGGTTAACGAGTGTTTCACAATATGAGCATTTTTTTTTATTATTATTCTGACTGTTGTCTCGCAAAACTAGCAGGATTCAAACCACAGAGGTGCAGTACCGCATTTGGCCAGAGGGTGCGGGGGAGCCGGAGCTGATCAGCACCGTTCGGAAATACTTGGAAAAACTTTCTGAGCCTTTCTGAGGTTTTACGAGTTCAGCCAAGCTGTCCCCCAGCCATTCCGAGTATTTCCGAGGCTCTCCGGCGCCCCCCCCACCTCTGGCCACATGCGGTATTGCATGCCTTAGAAGTGAATGCAAAACAATTTTTTTTAATTTCCATTGACTTCTATGGGGAAACTCGCTTTGATATGCGAGTGCTTTGGATTACGAGAATTCTCCTGGAACGGATTATGCTCGTAATCCGAGGTTCCGCTGTAATTGTAACTGGCAGCCTTGCAATGCCTCGTTGGAAATGTAGTTCCACAACAGTTGGAGGGCTACTGGTTGCCTACCCTTGTTATAAGGGGGTACACGTGGTACAGCCTGATGGGGGTATTATCTGATTCTACATTTAGTAGTCTCAAAAACACAGTCTGGTAATTTTTGAGGTCACACAATATACATCAGCCCTTATGAATGGGGAGTGGCTGAACCCCCGAAGCACAATAGATCTAATTTTCTAGCAATTGTTCAACTAATTCTGAACTCTTTGACCATTGGTGTGGCTCCTCTACTGCTTTTTACATATTTGAACTCCTTTTAGGACCACCCATTTGATGGGGGGGGTGCCTTTTGGTACATACGAGTAGCTTCATGGAAGTGAGGCATTGGATATTAACAATAGTACCTCTTATGCATGTACCCCCAACACGACATCTGAAATCCAGGCCTGTAATAGTAGAGTGCCCCTGATGACGTCAGTTGTGACGAAACAGTCGTAGGGCGTCACGCACATGTACTGCGCATGCGCAAATCGGACCTCAGACTGACATTACACAGAGCTCTTTTTATCCTTGCAAGGAATTTTGTTTTATTATTCTCTATCCATGAGGATTTTCGTTTTTATGGTTTTGTATCTCATTTTTAAATAAATCATTCTAAGGACGTCTACGCTATTGGAGTCTCCTTTCTTTTCCCCTATTGGGTGTATGCCATCCCTTACCATCGGATGTTTACATATTCCTAGAACTTGTCTGTGGATTGCACCCGGATCATCCATCTGGAAACTGTGGAAGTGACATCTGTGAACGATCGGGTCAGGGAGGACTCCTTAAAGTCCCAGCGAGGACCATCCCTCTGCTGAGCCTGTTTTGACCTCCCCCTGAGAAGGGCGGTCTCTGGCTAGTTAGTAAGCCCTCACTTTTTCTCTTGGTGGCGGGTCCCATCACGCATTGGATTTTATTCATATGTCCTACATCACTGGAGGTCTACATGAATTTATTGGACTTTTTTTATGTATGAACTTTATTGATTCACTGTTCACTCCATACTAATTTTATTCTGTGTTTTTATACTTTTTTTCACTATTAATTGGATTATATGGTTGTATATCGTCCATCATCCAGCGCTACGCTTTTGTTGTATATAATAGTAGAGTGTGCTCTGTAATGTGGTAGTTGGCAGTGATTGGGGGGGGGGTGGTGTTGGTCTACTTGATTGGGCCTACAGTATAGAAAGGGTAAGTGTCATCACTGCCATGAATGTCCGCAGGTAGGGGCAAGGGGGGTCATGTGCCCCCCCTGGAATCGAATCGGCACATTCAGTACAGTGGCATCGCTATGGGGGTTCGGACAGCCAGCGGGGTGACACAATTAAGGTGCTGTCAAGCCCCCCCCCCACCCATCAGTGTAGTTTGACTGTGGGCTCCTTTCCCTGCTCTGTCCAGCAGAGATCTTGCCGGCGCTGTGTCAGGAGAAAGGCGAGCTTCGGGCTGTCAGAGGTATCCCCGCCCGCCCCCCCCCCGCCTTTTCTCCTGTCAGGAAAAAGAGATGGCGGCTCTCACCAGGTTCCCCGCCCAGCTTCCTTCCCACTCCGTTCCTTCCCCATTGGCCACTGCCCGGGTACAGACTTGCTACACTACTGACCAGAATTGCCCCCGGGCAACCCAGAGTGAGCAATTGCCCAGCCGGAAGGATCACTGCTGTAGTTTCGCTGGATTATATGGTTGCATATCGTCCATCATCCAGTGCTACACTTTTGTTGTATATAATAGTAGAGTGTGCTCTGTAACGTGGTAGTTGGCAGTGATTGGGGGGTAGTGTTGGTCTACTTGATTGGGCCTACAGTATAGAAAGGGTAAGTATCATCACTGCCGTGGGCATCCGCAGGTAGGGACAAGGGGGGTCATGTGCCCCCTCTTTCTCCTGTCAAGGAGAAGAGACGGCGGCTCTCACCAGGTCCACCAAGTCTTTCTCCTGTCAAGGAGAAGAGACGGCGGCTCTCACCAGGTCCACCAAGTCTTTCTCCTGTCAAGGAGAAGAGATGGCGGCTCTCACCGGGTGCCCAGCCCAGCCGGAGGGATCACTGCTGTAGTTTCGCTGGGTCTGGTAGGAGGACCTATCGGCCATTATCCATTACTTATCCTGGGGACTGTACTATGTCTGCAGTCTCTGACCATGATAATGTAATAATGACATTGTCGAAAAGGGGTGGCGCATGGATGACCCTAAAATGATGCCCACCCCCCCGAAAAAAGTTCTGCGGACGCCCATGATCACTGCGGTACTGTTCACTTTTTGATGACTGAGATTATCACATCCCTTCCTGAGGAACATAAGAAGTCCTCCTTGTTTTCCTACAGTATCCATTTCAGTTTACACCCTCTAAAAATCACCTTTTTATAGGGTAAACGTTTTAAAACACGTGTTTGCAACAAAAATAATGTAACGGTCCATTTTATCTTGGTAAAATATAGCTTTATTTGCTCATACAAAGACACAGTATGAATTTTCAGAACACAATCTCCTTTATAAACATTTTTTTTCCTGTGTAAAATTAATTTTTGTATGGTACATACCACAAAATACTTGGATTTTACAATGTACATTTTTTTTCTATTTTGCAACGTGTTTCATATTCTTTTCTCAATATATATATATATATATTTTACTTATATATTTATATAAAATTTGCTATTTCTAAAGTAACAGGTTACAAAAGGGAAAAAAAACAAACAAAACAAAATAATAAAAATACATATGGCTGAATAAAACTCAACCACTGTCGTATGTGCGAAAATTTTAAACCACGGAACCCTCTTTTTTTGTAGGATGCAGTACTTTTAGTACGAAACCAGCAACTAGGCCCTGGTCTCCATGGCAACCAAGGCGTGTGATCCGAGAGTCCTGCTAAGTAGGCCCTCGTCTTGGATTGGAAGTCCATGGCTGCATCCCAAAAAAGGGGCAAAAATAACATTTTCATTTTTTGTTAATTTAAATACTTCTAGATATCTGCATAGCCACTTCTTTTATTTTTTAGCAGCAGTGTAAAAATTACAACTTACAGCCATTAAAACAAAACGCGTTGTACCCTTTTACACTTAGGACACTGGACAGCTGACTGGCCCCATGATAGGACTCGTGCAAGATTTCATGGGGGGGAGAGCAGCTTCTTGAAAGCATGTAGAGCAGTGATGGCGAACTTTGGCACCCCCAGATGTTTTGGAACTATATTTCGCCATGATGCTCGTGTAGTTGAGCATCATGGGGAATGCAATTCCAAAACATCTGGGGTGCCGAGGTTCCCCATCACTGATGTAGAGTAGGTCTTCCAATCTTGGGCTTGACACCCACAAGATGGCCGCAAAGAGCTGTCATGGCTTACTTGAGTTCATCCTATTATGAAAATGATAAAGGCCCTGAACGTTATCTTGCAGTGATGCAGTATATATATTTTCCTAGGGTATTTGGAACAAAAGATTATTATATAAGATCTAAATCTAATGGGAAAGAGCATTTGGGCAATTGGATACTATCAAAGGTCAGTTTAACAGTCGAAATGTTTGGAAATTGATTTAATTTAAAGTGAAACTGCAGAAAAATGTTTTAGCCTGTTTCTTTTTTTTTTTTTTAAGGGTCTCCCTCGCTTCATTTACCATTGAACATTTTTAACCGGGTCAGGAAACTGGGTAAATGCTCCCAAATGGGGACTATAAACTTGAAAATTGGAGGTTTGCCAAAACGGTGGGAAGGTTTGCTTCACTTCTTGTCCTAGAAATGGTAGTTTCTGGAAAAGGAAATGTCCCCAATGGGTACTCCGAGACCTGTTAAAGAAGTTTTAACCATTCTCCCCATTCTGTGTAAATACATTTTTTACAAAAATTGGCTGTTTTAGGGAACAAGAAGTGCTCTCAAATGGGGATAGCAATCAACCCCGAAAATTGGAGGTGTGCCAAACGTGAAAGATTTGCTTCCCTTCTTGTCCCAGAAATGGTCGTTTCTGAAAAACAAACCCAAAAATTGGAGGTGTGGCAGAACGGGTGAGATTCACTTCACTTCCCGTCCCAGAAATGGTAGTTTCTGGAAAATAAACCCGAAAATTGGAGGTGTGGCAAAACTGTTGAGATTCGCTTCACTTCTTGTCCCAGAAATGGTCATTTCTGGAAAAGGAAATGTCCCCAACGGGTACCCAGAGACCTGGGAAAGAAGTTTAAACCATTCCCCCATTATGTATAAATAATCATTTTACAAAAATTGGCTGTTGCAGTTTTAGGGAACAAGAAGTGGGCTCTCAAATGGGGATAGCAATAAACTTGAAAATTGAAGGTGTGGCAAAACGGTTGAGATTCGCTTCACTTCTTGTACCAGAAATGGTAGTTTCTGAGAAATAAACCCGAAAATTAGAGGTGTGCCAAAATGGGGATAGCAATAAACCTGAAAATTGGAGGTGTGGCAAAATGGGTGAGATTCGCTTCACTTCTTGTAACCATTCCCCCATTCTGTGTAAATAAAAATGTTTACAAAAATTGACTGTTGCAGTTTTAGGGAACGAGAAGTGGGCTTTCAAATGGGGATAGCAATAAACCCGAAAATTCACTTCTTGAAAAAACAACCCTGAAAATTAGAGGTGTGACAAAACGGGTGAGATTCGCTTCACTTCTTGTCCCAGAAATGGTAGTTTCTGGAAAAGGAAGTGTCCCCAGGGGGTACCCAGAGACCCGTGAAAACCCAGCAGAGATTTTAACCATTCCCCCATTCTATCTAAAAAAAAATAAAAAATTAACAAAAATTGGCTGTTGGGAGTCCAGGAATAAAAAAAAATAGAAACGATGTATCTTGCGCATTGCCTTTAATAATAAGGCCTCATGCACACTGGACGTTATTATAATGTTATTAAAAAACACCAGTAGCTTTGCAAAGTTTTTTCAACAAAGTTTTTTTAGCGTTTTTTTATTTTCAATTGGATCAAAAAATGTTAAACCGCGTTTTTTTGACATTGGAGCGTTTTTACAGCTGAAAAACTCGTCTCAGAACCCACTAGTTTTGGGGTTTCTTAACAGCCAAAAACAGTTGATTACCAACTATGTGTGCATTGACACACAGGATAACATGCTGGAGAGTTTATTGACTGTAGTAAAAAAAAAAAAAAAAAAAAAAAAATCATCTAAAGCCACAAACGGCAGCTGTAAAAAAACGTCAAGTGTGCATGAGGCCTAAATTGTACCTACTGACTGCAATAGTGCAATTGACTGTTACGAAATTGATTGCAATTAAGAAAAAAAATGATTCCAATTTTTCCCCCCAAATGCTAATACCATACCGATTTGAAGGGTGAGGAAGTTGACCAAATAGTATAGACAATATAAAAAGAAAAACACGTTTTCTGTACGATGCATAGAAGTTTTGTAAAGCTGGAAGACATAGGGCATTAATGACTGCCACCAAATGGACCACAAATGATTGACCGTGCAAATTTTCGTAAAAAGACTTTGGGGTGCATAAAAAGTGAATTCCGAAATACTGGCTGCAATTTTCTAGTGTTACTAAAGTTCTTTATCCTATGTGGTAAAAGTTCACCCACGAGATTCCCTTTATTTCAAGGCAGGATAAATAAGACTGGCCCACCTTAAAGTCAGCATAACAACTATACAGCCTTCATTTTGTCTTGTAGCCTTCTGAACAAGTCGTTTATTTTTTTTTTTACCATAAGCCAACTGATTATCTTAGATTGTGGCACCATAGTTTTAAATATTTCAAGTTCTCTTCCACCACCCAAACATCTGGACCTTTCCCCATACACGCTCGAAAAAAAAAAAATCGAGTTGAAGGCCATGAAACCAACAAGCGTGCGTGAAAGATTTCAATACCCGTAAACATAAAATACGAAGATATTATTGTGCTTTTCATTTTTTTATCCCCCCCCCCCCCTCAAAACACGACCGCAGCAGGAGCACCATTAACAGATATGTAAAACGAAGATGGATAACCCCTTTGATACCGATCTCCATAAATGCAAGGGTTATGCATGATGGAATGTTAACACTATGGGCAAACAAGGAACCACGTGGTTAGGCAGCTTAGTGAATTAATTGCTTAGGAATTACAAATAAATTATAATAAAATAGATTTCTGTACATTTATACAGGCACACATATAAACATGTGTTTAGCTTCGCATAAAGCTAAAGGACCTCTGCTGAACCTTCAGTCCCAGCCAAAGTCGTGCCCAGTCATTTGGTAGAACTTCATATTAAATGGCCTGTAGAATTCCCGTAGTCTCTGCACCACTTCGGGGTCAATGTTGGGGTGAGTCCTGCCCTTGGTTTTTCCCAAACAGTGGGGTTTGCTGCTCCCTTCTGCCTTCTTCAAGCAAGGAAAACCTTTAGTCTTATTGAAATAAAAATGTTTGTCCGTAATGATCCTTTTGAGCCCTAGAAAATCCTGAACGCGCCCCAGTTCTCCAGCGGGATCAGTGATCAGTCTCTCCCCGCTCACAAACAGGATCTGCCTCATAGGGAAATACTGGAGCCAGTTCTCCAAGTGCTTGGCATAGATGCCAATCTGGATGGCACTCCATGAGATATCGATAAGGCCCGTAGTCCTGTTTTTATACATCAGGCTCTCGAAAGTAGGGATGTCGGGCCTCTTGGATAACGTCTGGGTATAATCCGATATGACTCGAGTCACGGGGTCCCTCACCACCACGATAAGCTTGGCGTCCTTCGACATGGCCGAAATACGGGCTGGGGCCTCCTTGGTCACAAAATAACTGGGAGTTTTTTCCATGGTGATCTGGCCATCGAGAGTCCGTGGCATCAAGTCTCTGCCAGAAAAGAGAAGGAAAGGCGTTAACATCATATCTATGACTGCATGTAGAAACATCATATCTATGACTGCATGTAGAAACATCATATCTATGACTGCATGTAGAAACATCATATCTATGACTGCATGTAGAAACATCATATCTATGACTGCATGTAGAAACCTCATATCTATGACTGCATGTAGAAACATCATATCTATGACTGCATGTAGAAACATCATATCTATGACTGCATGTAGAAACCTCATATCTATGACTGCATGTAGAAACATCATATCTATGACTGCATGTAGAAACATCATATCTATGACTGCATGTAGAAACATCATATCTATGACTGCATGTAGAGCAGACTCAGTTTAAAAATGAACCTACACAAAACAGGAGGCAGACATTCATTCATTCATTCATTCATTCATTCATTCATTCATTCATCACAAGCTCCATTCAGTACCTCCTAAATATAAGGCCAATGACCAGCTGTCCTTTGCATACAATGAAGACATTTCAGTGGACTGAATGATCGGCCAGAAGAGGCCTAATTAACTGGAGTTGAAAAGACTGTATGATATATATGATATAGAATACACAGAAATTGTTTCCCTTTTTTTAGTAGGCAACCCGAGGCTTTGCAATAAGAATGTAGCAGTTAAGTGGTTAACGCTCCAGGCAAGACCCATCTTTTTGACAAATGATACCTAGTTAGAAGCTTTGCGCTAATGTCTGCCTGACTTATTTGCACAGCTTCAAGATGGATTGACCCATTTAGCTAATTAACTGCTGTATGGTGGGGTGGAAGTACGGTTCTTTTTTTTCCCCTCCCTTCATTAAATAAGTGAAGAGTTATGTGAGGTTCAGAGAGAGGAGCGGCATGGTATGGAGGTCATTGGGATGGGACGATTGTTGGGACACAGCTGTACTATTAGGCCAGGCTCACATGGGCAAAGGCTTACTGTGGTGGGGTAGAAGCAGCCGAAGTATCCTGTGGTACAGAGAAATCGCAGGTATTACTCTTAAAGGGGTTGTAAAGGAAAAAGGTTTTTTCGCCTTAATGCATTAAGGTGAAAAAACTTCCGAGTATAAAGCCCCCCCCCCCCCCCCCCCCCCGGCCCCACGTTATACTTACCTGTCCCCTCGAAAGTCCCGCGCTCGGCCCCGACAGCCTCTTCGCCGCTCTGCCTGGCCGCTAATTGGCTAAAGCAAATGGATTGAAAGCAGCGGAGCCATTGGCTGGCGCTGCGGTCAATCACATCCAGTGACGCGGCGCGCCGAGGGGCGGGGCCGAGTGATACAGTGAGCGGCTATTGCCGCTCGCTGTATCACGGGAGCGCACCCTCAAGGACTACACACAATACGAGCTCTCTCGCATGAATGTGTGGAGTTCTTGCTGGGAGGACCAGAGGCAGCCGCAGAGGGACCCCAGAAGACACGGATCGGGGCCACTCTGTGCAAAACAAGCTGCACAGTGGAGGCAAGTATAACATGTTTGTTATTTAAAAAAAAAAAAAAAAATGTTTTGTTTTAAAACCCCTTTTAAGCCTCGTGCACACGATCGGATTTCCATCGGACAAATCCGTGGTTTTTAGGCCGAAAAGGGCGTTGGCCGTTAACTTGTTCTGCATACAGACGGCAGAACTTTTTCAGCCAACATACACAAAACTACGTGTTTTTTTTTTTCAGCTCTTTAGCGCCACCCTTTGGGCAACTTCTGCTAATGTCTGATGGTTAGCATCGGTTCGGAGCATGCGTGTTTGTACTTTGGATTTTTAGCCCGACGGACTGGTGTACACGCGATGGGATAATCCGACGGAACACATTTGAGAGCATGACCATCCAACATTTTGTTTTATCGGAAATTCCGACAACAATTTTTCGGATGGAGCATACAGACGGTCGGATTATCCGACACAAAAAAAATCCTGTTGTCGGAATATCCGCCTTTAGAGGCAGAGGGCATGATGGGATTTGTAGTTTTCACGGCAGCTGGAGTGCCGAGGCAGCCTACCCCTGCGGTGTGGAGTTGGGTATATGTTGTTGTATGTTATTATTATTTAACATATTTTTTTATGTTTTTTTATTTTATTTGTTTTAAAAAAAAATATATATATATTTTTTGTTTTATTTAAAAAAAAAAAATGTAATATATTTTTTTTTTTTATGGTTGAACTGGATGGACTTGTGTCTTTTTTCAACCTAACTATGTAAGTTTGGAAACAAAAAGCCATTCCTTGCGAATATTTGAAGCCTGGATGACCAAACAAAACGGCTGCCCTGCCCCTCTCTGGGGTCAGATACAAAGGATATATGAAAGCTATAACCCGATAATACATTTCAGTTCTATTCTAGGGATATGACGGATCTATAGAAGAATAACATTATCAGACTAGCGCATGATTTGCACTTTCTATACATTTGTCACTTTGTTCCTGTGACAAGGTTCTCTCTTGCCGTGGGGGGAGGGGGCGCCTGTGACAGGTACAAATTGTCCTTGGGGTGGAGTGGTGCTTTCGTACAATTTACACCTTAATCCTGAAACATCTTCACAGAACTGTGCAGGTGTTGGCAGTCATTTATGTCATTATCCCTGTGAGAAAAAGGTGACGGAAATCCATGTGCATTTTTTTTTTCCTTTCATTAATTTAATGGTTGCTACATTCAGGATTGTGCGCCATAGTGGGGGTGGTGGTGGGTGTGGGCTGCTGGAATATGGAGTTCTGGACCCTCTGTAATGCCACGACGGGTCACTCAGGTGTGATTTAAAGCTGAATTTCAGGTATGGCATTTTTTTTTATATACAGTGGAACCTCGGATTACAAGCATCATCCGTTCCAGGAGAACGCTCGTAATCCAAAGCACTCGCATATCAAAGCAAGTTTCCCCATAGAAGTCAATGGAAACGAAAATAATTTGTTCCGTATTGACTTCAATGGCATGCAATACCGCATGTGTGCAGTGGTGTATTTAGGTTTTGTGCTGCCCTAGGCCTGACGAAACTCGTGCACCCCCCTAATTTAAATATGACCCACAGCTTCCCCCCCTTTCCTGTCAAGGCCACACCCCCATTTAAGACCTGCCCTGACTTTTTCCAGTGGGGACACCAGTTCTGAGGGCCTTGGAGGGGCAGTAGAGTCCCCTAATTTGCAGGGATTTACCCTGACTTCCTGTCTTGCTTTGGAGCCCGTCGGCTGACTGTTTGACAGTTTTTAGCCTCCCGACATGGCATCTGTCTCTCTCTAGCTGAGAACTCAGGTGGGAGGTCCACTGTTATGATAGGACAGTCAAAACTAGAAGCAAAGCCCCGCCCCCCAGTTGCGGAATGCCACCCGCCCACACAACAACTTATTGGTTGGGGTCTGACTCCCTAGCCTCCTCCATGCGTATGGGCTACCCCCCCCCCCCCCCATGGTGGCCCTGCCAGTATCATTATACCGACAGTAGCGGCCCATTCCACCAAAAACTGACGCTACACTAAAAGTGTAGCGCAAGCTACTGGGACTCTTTTCGTGCTGCCACCCTGCAAAGTGCTGCCCTAGGCCTTGTTGGCCTAGGCCAAGATACAGCATTGCATGTGTGCCCGGGGACAGCTCGGCTGCCCTGTGCACAGAATGCAGGGTTCAGGAGTGCGTTATATGCAGAGGTCAGGGGTGTGCTATGTACAGAGTGCAGTTTCAGGGCTGCTCTGTCCACAGAATGCAGGGCTCAGGGGTGCACTTTGTACAGTGTCCTGTTCCAGGGCTGTGCTATGTACAGAGTGCAGTTCCAGGGCTGCCTGGTGCACAGAATGCAGAGTTCAGGTGTGTGCTATGAACAGAGTGCAGTTCAAGTGCTGCCCTGTGCACAGAGTGCAGAGTTCTGGAGTGTGTTACATATAGAGTGCAGGGTTCAGGGGTGCCTTACATATAGAGTGCAGGGTTCAGGGGTGCGTTACATATAGAGTGCAGGGTTCAGGAGTGCATTACATATAGAGTGCAGGGTTCAGGGGTGTGCTATGTAAAAAGTGCAGTTCCAGGGCTGCCCTGTGCACAGAATGCAGAGTTCAGGGATAAGCCGTGTACAGAGTGCAGGGTTTAGGGGTGTGCTATCCCAACTCCTTCTCTCAGATTCTGGAGATCCGTCACCATAAATGCGTGCAGGGATCTGTTGGTACTGAGAGCAAAGCTGTGCCCTATAAACACAGAAGGCTTGTGGGTCTACAAGTAACAGCGGAGAGTGGGAGCTGGAGGTGGTGGAATGGTGTTCCGTCTGCCAAACTGGGTGCGAGGGCCACATGACAAAGCCTGGCGTCCTGGATTCTGCCCACGGGCCTTGTGTTTTTTTACTTTTGTACTTTAGCTGCTTCAAGCTGCTTTTGGATGCAAACAAAAGCCCACCAACCCGGGACATTGAGGGCTCATTCACACGGTCATCCAAGGTTATACACCACCCCAATCGCTGTGTATGTGCGGGAAGTGCTTGCAACCCGCGGCAGACAGGAAGCCTGTACAAATCGATGACGGGCTGACACTGTCCACAGCGATTTGCATGTCATTGCACATGGAGTAATGACATGCAATTAGGGACAGACGAGCGGCCCTGCCGCACATAATAACTGCGTTTCGGACTTGTCTAGACTGTCACACGGAAGCCTTTAGTTGTATTTTTACGCTTCCTTTCCTTTTGTTCTCGATGGGAAAAAAAAAAAAAGTTAAACACAAAACGAAGACGGCAATAATAGATGGTAATAATCTTAACGCTACTGTAGAAGTCCACTATCGCTGCGCTTAAATCTACTTTATGTATCGCCCGGGCATTTAACAGAGCGATTAAATAATGAGGAGCCTCTTAGTGCCGTAATAAAAAGGGAACAATAACGGCTTAGGAGGGCCAAACGGCGCTTCGTCTCCCAGAATCCGCCACAAATGAAGCCATTTCTTCATCCAATTACATCCCTTTTACCCGTCTTCCCTCCGATAACGGCCGTCGGCCCCGCGCAGAGCAGATTGCTAAATTGCCTCAAATTACTGTAAACTCTCTGCAGATTGCCGGGCCTCCCTTTCTTTCTTTTTTTAAATTGTTTGCCAACACGCGCGTTAACCCCCAATGCCGCCTGGCGTTTAAAACGTTTAGATAGAAATACCAGCTGAGAGCGGAGATGGCAGAGCGGCATCGATCATTTTGTGATGGATTGTAAACAATTCTGCTGCCTCATATTTCATAGGCAACGCCAACGTGCTGGCACGCTGAAGTTAAGACATTGCGCCTGGCAGCCGTTCTACGCGCTCGCTTGCTGATATACAAACATAAAGTAACCCTTTGCAATCGGTCCCCCTTTCTTTACTGTGCGTATTCGAGGTTTTAATAAAAATAAAAAGAGGTTTTAATAAATAAATAATCATTATATATATATTTTTTTAAATAGTGTGTGTGTGTGTGAGATATATATATATTTATTATATTATTTTATACATTTATATTATTTTATACATTTATATTATTTTATACATTTATATTATTTTATACATTTATATTATTTTATACATTTATATTATTTTATATATATATATATATATATATATATATATATATATATATATATATATATATATATATATATATATATATATATATATATATATATATATATTTATTAATAATAAATAATATATATTGATAATAAATAATATATATATTATTTAAATAAATTCTGACTGATCTGAAGAAGGGCGTGAGCATGTAAGCCCAAAACTTGAATATCTTTTGGTATGTAACCTTTCTTGAGAAAATTTGAAAAATAAAAAATAAAGTTTTTTTAAGTGCAGCAACTCTTGAACTTTATTTGTTTATGCAAGGTTGGTGGGAAGACCTGTATGCTGTCACATACTACAAAACGGGTGCGGTTCTCCTCCACTCTATAGTGTGTGTGTATACATATATACACTATGGCCCGGATTCACGTAGCACTTACGCCGGCGTATCTTGAGATAGGCCGCGTAAGTGTCAATGTGCGCCGTCGTATCCTGTGCGCCGTGCCCACAGAACTCGATGCGCCTGAAAATAGGCTTCCTACGACCGACGTAAGTTGCCTACGCCGTCGTATCGTGGGCGCATATTTACGCTGGCCGCAAGGGGCGCTCCCATTGATTTTACGATTCGAATATGCAAATGAGTGAGATACGCCGATTCACGAACGCACTTGCGCCCGGCGCATTAATATACTCGGTTTACGTCCGGCGTATAGTTATTCCCCATCTATGAGGCGCAACTTATGCAAAGGTATGGACCAGCCTTCGTATTTTACGTCGTTTGCGTAGTAGTAGTACGTGAATAGGGCTGGGCGTAGGTTACGTTCACGTCGTAGGCAGTGATTCGACATATCTTAGGGAGTATTTGACGTGATTCTGAGCATGCACACCGGGATGCGTCCACGGGACGGCGCATGCGCCGTTCGTTCGGGCCATAATTTGCATGGGGTCACGCTTCATTTAAATGGAGCACGCCCACTTCCACCTACTTTGAATTAGGCCGGCGAATTTACGTTACGCCGGCGCAACGTTGGAAGCGAGTGCTTTGTGGATTCCATGCTTGCCTCTCAGCGTTGCGTCGGCGTAGCGTAAAAGAGATACGCTACGGCGGCATATCTATGCGCCGATGTATGTGATTCGGGGCCTACACACACACACGTACAATGAGCATTGGGGCAGCCATAGTGTCCAATTACGAAATGCAGGCACTGACTGATATAAAGGGAAGTCCAAAATCTGATTGGAATAAATAAATTAAAAAAAAAAAGTGTGTTTGCATATTATTACAGATGACCAAGAACCACCCCAAAAAAAAAAAAATGGCCGCCTTCAGCTGGAGATAATTGGTGTTTAGATTGGGTGAGAAATAGGACACCGCCTTGACCAAACAGCAGCCATAATGATTTATTTCCAAAAATGTGGTTATCTGTAACCCTGGAGCTCGTCCTCATCATCCATCAGACTAATTACCTCCGATGTCCTGACCTGTTTGTATTTCCTCACTAATCCACCGAGAGTGCCTCCTCCATCACAATACACCCGACACTTGATAACTTACATAAAAAGCATTGAGGCCCAGCCCTTCGCCATCACAACAAAGACCACAGACAAGAAGAACAAAGGCAAAAAAAAGGTGATCACCTGACTGGATGGGACCTTAAAGGGAAACCACTGAAGGCTCATTTGACTTGACATAAAACCACATTCAATGGCGGTCCCCCCCCCCAACTTTTCCTCTATTTCACATCATAAAACTTCAATCCCTTCTCTGATAACTACTAAAGCAGGGGTCTCAAACTGGTGGCCCTCCAGCTGTTGCAAAACTACAAATCCCATGAGGCATTGCAAGGCTGACAAAGTTACAAGCATGACTCCCATAGGCATAGGCATGATGGGAATTGTAGTTTTGCAGCAGCTGGAGGGCCGCCAGTTTGAGACCCCTGCACTAGAGATATGAAGGGTCTGAAAGAACAACTAATCTCAGAGCACCAATCAGGTCCTTCCCTTCACACCTTTTTAATGGGGGGGAAAAGAAGGCAAAATTGGCAATAAAAAGCCACCCTTAGGTCGTGATGCCTAATCCGGTTATACAGACCAACAATGGCGGTTGCAGCAGTGGTTTTCAACTTATGAGGTGAAGAGGGGGGGGCATCAACTGTGACCCGTCACATGACCAATCAACGTACAGTATAGTATTTAATGCTATAGAGGTTTGGCCGATGCGTGTGCTATCTACAGGGTGCAGATTCCAGGCGTGTGCCATGTACAGGGTGCAGAATCCAGGCGTGTGCTACGTACAGGGTGCAGATCCCAGGTGTGTGCTACGTACAGGGTGCAGAATCCAGGCGTGTGCTACGTACAGGGTGCAGAATCCAGGCGTGTGCTACGTACAGGGTGCAGAATCCAGGCGTGTGCTACGTACAGGGTGCAGAATCCAGGCGTGTGCTACGTACAGGGTGCAGATTCCAGGCGTGTGCCATGTACAGGGTGCAGATTCTAGGCGTGTGCCATGTACAGGGTGCAGATTCCAGGCGTGTGCCATGTACAGGGTGCAGATTCCAGGCGTGTGCTATGTACAGGGTGCAGATTCCAGGCGTGTGCTATGTACAGGGTGCAGAATCCAGGCGTGTGCTACGTACAGGGTGCAGAATCCAGGCGTGTGCTACGTACAGGGTGCAGAATCCAGGCGTGTGCTACGTACAGGGTGCAGAATCCAGGCGTGTGCTATGTACAGGGTGCAGATTCCAGGCGTGTGCCATGTACAGGGTGCAGATTTCAGGCATGTACATTCCATGTGCACACCTATGGTGGACACCTTGCTGATCCCTGATTCCAGGGGGGGGGGCGCTTGCCCCTCCCAGTGGACGCCCATAGTAGGGTCCATAACTAGGATGTGATGATGACGCCAAGAGACATCCTACCACCAGAGTGCCGCCTACTGGAGGAGTGGAGGAAGTGCTATTTTACTCTAGACTAAACAAGCAATTAACTCTTGCAGCCCCACTGCAAGGTTACGATTTTCAAGTTTCCTGGAGTTGGGTTTAAAAATCGGCATTTGCCTCCAGATTTCCCCAAGGACCGTGGCTAGATAACCAGACTGCATTAACAGTCTCTTAACAGCCCTGCCTTGTATTTTCCACGCTGTCGGCAGACAGTAATTAACAGATCTACATGCGTCAGTCATTTTGCTTTTGCAGAAATTTGCAATTCTCCTGGAATCAGCATGAACGGTTCAGAGTCGCACAATGCAGCCATCCTTGTGTGCAAAAGCTTTTAGGACACATAAAAGGCTGACATGTCGGATCCTGCGGGGACGAACCGTGTTTTGTCCTTCGGTGCAGCAGGAGGTTCCTGTCCCCCACGGTTTTGTTTTTTCAACTGTTGCTAGTTGCATTCATGAAGGCCATTGCTGGCGCTCCCTCCCCGCTCACCCCAGTTACTTATCCACACTACTGTGGCCCCTCCACCCCCACTTTTAGTTCTCTGTCTTTTTTTACCCAACATGCTCCCCTACACAATTAGCCACAGTGGTTCCCATTGAAAACCTCTGCCTTCCATTCTTGTTCTCCCTACAAAAGGCTTTGTCAGGCTCCACCACCCCCCTTGTCCCTAATCATGACCACTTGAGCCATTGTGTCCCATCGTGAAGCTGGGACGGGATTGGCTAAGCTTGACTTGACCCATCCTGTCCTTCCCTACTGTTCATTTTCCAGAAAAGCTCCTCTCTGCATGGACAAGCTCATCTTTTTAATAGCATCTAATTAATACTGTAGTTTTCTTTTGCAGCAAATTTGTGTCTGCTGACTGTGTAACATCACCCGGCTCTGCGTGTCTCACCATGTGCCATAATGTCATTAATCATCATGATCTCCAAGGTTAGGTTGTAATTAAAGGAGATGTAACCCCAAACTTGAGGTGACATTTAAGACCCAGAAGCACAATGGATGTCTGACCTCGGAGCATGGGGCTGTGGCATTTAGCTGCGGGCGAGGGCACAGGTGTGCCAGCAGCCCATCAAACTATGACTGTGGCTGGATGGTGCACTTGCTGTGGACTATCTTCCCTGTCCGGTTGGTGACCATTCTTAAACCATGTGCATCAACATGGCCACCTGTAGTCTCCAATAGAAGGGTATGAGCACTGGCTGCCATCCATTATTCCTGGACTGAATTCCCGATCCCGGTGGTAACAATGGTAAACTATTCCTGAGCAATTAGCATCAACATGGCCGCCTGTAGTCTCCAATAGGAGGGTATGAGTGCTGGCTGCCATCCATTATTCCTGGACTGAATTCCTCATCCCAGTGGTAACAATGGTGGACTATTCCTGAGCAATTAGCATCAACATGGCCGCCTGTAGTCTCCAATATGAGGGTATGGGCGCTGGCTGCCCTCCATTACTCTGGACCAAATTCCTTGTCCCAGTGGTAACAATGGTGGACTATTCCTGAGCAATGTGCCTCAACATGGCCGTCTGTAGTCTCCAATAGGAGGGTATGAGTGCTGGCTGCCATCCATTACTCTGGACTGAATTCCTCATCCCAGTGGTAACAATGGTGGACTATTCCTGAGCAATGTGCTTCATATAGCCGCCTGTAGTCTCCAATAGGAGGGTATGAGCACTGGACTGCCATCCATTACTCTGGACTGAATTCCCCGCCCCAGTAGTAACAATGGTAAATTATTCCTGAGCAATGTGCATCAACATGGCCGTCTGTAGTCTCCGATAGGAGAGTATAAGTGTTGGCTGCCATCCATTGCTCTGGACCGCCTTCCCCGTCTTGATGGTGACAATGGCAGACCATGCCTGACCAATGTGCAGCACAAGGAGCCAACCAGTTGTGCTCATGTGCAAATATGAGGTATTGTATAGGAGAAGAGAGCAGAGTGACTGCAGCAGATAAAAAAATAAGGTCTCCTTCCCTGCCAGAAATTACCGTGGCTGAGAAATCTCAGGATTGGACGGACAAATACAAATCCTTTGGACGGGTATAACGGCTCTCCTATATGTGTTACGGCGTTTTGCCAGGAGTTCGGCATTAATGTGAGCTTTTACTGGCCTATAATTTATCCCCAAAAGAAAAAAAAAAGCAATGAAATGGGACAGCAAGTGGCATTCATTTTGTTTTGTCGCTCAGTAATTACACTATTTATAGGAATTCCATCTTTAGTTAATTACTTTTAATAATTTACCAAAATGACTAGCACATTATAGAGGCCGGAGCGCCCGGAACATCATATATGAGATGATGAATTTCCTTAATTATATCGCGCCCGCCGCTGTTCAATTACTAAGTTGTACTTTCATTAGTACAAGTTCAGCTCTCAGAACGGCTTTCCCGCCCGGGGCCTCGGACGTCCGTCACAATTTAGAAATTGTCTTTCCGTTCTTTTCTCTCCTCCGCCGCAAGATGGAAAGTGCTGAGCTGTTCTATCATGATAGGTGAAGCTTTGTTCACGTCGGTTCCATGAAAACCCACACGTCAAATCTGACACAACATTTTCAACACTCTCCAATACTCCTACCCCCACCGTTCTCATATGGAGTCTTTACTCCTCCTGTTACAGCTGTATTATCCATAATATAAAGTCTATGAAAAAGATCCAGCCTTGGTGGGCTCTGCAAATCTGGTAAGAATTTTACAACCCGCATCCCTCAGACTATGGAAACCTGAAAATATTTAACACCGTGGGGTGGAAGAGTCAATCGCTGGCCATGTTGTGGGTTAGTGTGATGGAAAAATTGCTCCTCTAGCTTGGGGGTCGCTACACCATTATGTACACTTGACCACATTGTATATTTTAGGAAAATGTATGGGCCGAAAAAAAAATCTGTTTATTAAATGATAGAACACGCTCCAAAGAATAACTTCACATCAGAAGTACCTCATGATATCAGAAGAACCCCCCATCACATTAGAAGACCTCCCTTCTTATCAGAAGCCCCCCTGCCCCATCACATCAGAGGACCGCTCATCGTATGGGAAGTCCTGCCCATCGTATGGGAAGTCCTGCCCATCGTATGGGAAGTCCTGCCCATCGTATGGGAAGTCCTGCCCATCGTATGGGAAGTCCTGCCCATCGTATGGGAAGTCCTGCCCATCGTATGGGAAGTCCTGCCCATCGTATGGGAAGTCCTGCCCATCGTATGGGAAGTCCTGCCCCATCGTATGGGAAGTCCTGCCCATCGTATGGGAAGTCCTGCCCATCGTATCGGAAGTCCTGCCCATCGTATCGGAAGTCCTGCCCATCGTATCGGAAGTCCTGCCCATCGTATCGGAAGTCCTGCCCATCGTATCGGAAGTCCTGCCCATCGTATCGGAAGTCCTGCCCATCGTATCGGAAGTCCTGCCCATCGTATCGGAAGTCCTGCCCATCGTATCGGAAGTCCTGCCCATCGTATCGGAAGTCCTGCCCATCGTATCGGAAGTCCTGCCCATCGTATCGGAAGTCCTGCCCATCGTATCGGAAGTCCTGCCCATCGTATCGGAAGTCCTGCCCATCGTATCGGAAGTCCTGCCCATCGTATCGGAAGTCCTGCCCATCGTATCGGAAGTCCTGCCCATCGTATCGGAAGTCCTGCCCATCGTATCGGAAGTCCTCCCCATCGTATCGGAAGACCTCCCTTTACATCAGAAGTCTTCCCTTCACTTTAGAAGACCTCCATTCACATTAGAAGCCCCCTCATCATATCAGAGGTCATCCCATCACATCAGAAACCCCCTAATATATCAGAAGTCTTCCCCTCAGATCAGAAGGCCCCATGACATCAGAAGCCCCCCCCATCACTTTAAAAGACCTCCCACCATATCAGAAGTCCTCCCCTTTACATTAGATGTCAAGAGCCCCCCCACCATCAGAAGGTGAGTCCCCCCACTCTCCCTTACATCACAGTGCACCCCCCTTTCCTTATGAAGCTTTTACAATAAAACCTGGAAGCTGATTGGTTTCTATGCAGAGCTGCACCAGATTTTGCTCTCTCCAGTTTTAGTAAATCCACCCCCCCCCCCCCCACTGTCCGCAAGGGCCTACTTCTTCTACTTTCAATGTTTTAAATACTGTTGTCTACAGCTAAAAATAAAGAGATTTTGATCCAATCGTTCCTCCGTACACCCGACCGTCCTCTGATGTCTCCGCTCAGGACAATTTTACATTTTTCACCTCTTAAATAATAATAATAATATATATAATATATATATATATATATATATATATATATATATATATATATATAAAGGAAAAAAAGTGCAACGTCTGCAGCAGTCTCTGGCGTAGTTCTTTCCTTTTGGCACGTGCTAAATCTTTTTTTTTTTCGCAGCAGCGCGTCCGTTTCCTGAAATCCTTGTTTGGTATGTATTAATTGGGGGGGGGGGGGGGCTGGTGCCAGTCTCCACGGGTAACGATTTTGGCTAATTACAAGTCTGGGAGTTTAATAAGAGGTTGTGTGTGTGTTTTTTTCTCCCCTTCCCCTACAGGACAAAGTTCAGACACACAAAAATACAGACTTGTCAGGTTCCTTTTTCCTCCAGCTTGGGACGGAGAAGTTGTTGGGAAGAGAGTCGGTCCCCCGAGTTAGACTTCGCTAATTAGAAGTGTTTATTTTATATATTTTTTTTTCTCTCTCTGCGTTCGTGACTCCCAACAGGCGACGTGTTCGAGCGATGGATCGCCATTACACAGTCTTTTTTTTTTTAATACGGTTCCTGGATGCGACCGCTGCGTTTTTTGGCTCGTTCGGCCGCGATGGGGCGAAAAACTACATATTTTAAAACCCCCCTGATGCATGACAAAAAAAACGCGCATCTGACATCAAGTTGGCTGTATAAATAGGTTAAATCACAGCTAACCAGCTGTTCTGCGTCCACCGGGGGATTCGCGTGCTTGAAGAATGCTCGGTTTAAGGATGGAAAAAAAAAAGAATTCTTAAAAAATAAAAAAATAAAATAAAATGAAAGCCAACATGGCCACTTCTGGGGCTATAAAATAGAAATGGAGGGGGGAGGAATTTAAAGAGAAACCACAAACTACAAAATAAACAAGTTATATAGACTACAAAACTAACTTCAATGTTTTCCAATGTAGAACATTGATCGATTTCCCAGATCTGCACAAACAGGCAACCCCCCCCAAAGCTAAGGTGGCTTTAAGGGGGTTGTAAACCTTCGTGTTTTTCCACCTTAATGCATCCAGGTGAAAAAACACCTTGCTGTGTCCGGCCCCCCCATTTTACTTACCTGAGCCCCGAATTTACATGGGCACGATCCCGCGTCGCTCTCCCCACTGCTTCTCGGCTCTTCATTGGATAGATTGATAGCAGCGCAGCCATTGGCTCCCGCTGCCGTCAATCAAATCCAATGACGCGGCAGCCGGTGGGCGGGGCCGAGTCATACACGCGGCAGCTATGGACGCAAAGTGTATGACGCGGGAGCGCGCCTGCAAGGTAACCGCTTGGGGGTTATCTATTGCATGGAGGAGCCCCAAGAGCCGCTGGGGGCCCCCAGAAGATGAGGATTGGGGCCACTCTGTGAAAAACGAACTGCACAGTAGAGGCAAGTATAACATGTTTGGTATTAAAAAAAAAAAAACCTGAACCTATAGTACATACGGTCCTGCAATGAATAACGTGCAGTATACATAGTAGCCAATTAGAGTTCAGGCTGAGGTCAGGCAGCCTGCTATGGGGGGCACCTGAGCTGAGCCGCTGCTCTGCGTGTACATTCAGACACGGAACCGTGGCTCCGCCCCGCTCCTTCTCTCTCTCCTCATTGGCTCACTGACTTTGATTGACAGCAACTGGCGCCAATGTGGCGCCCGCTGCTGTGTCTCAGCCAATCAGGAGGGAGAGTACCAGACAGCCTAGGCTTTCGTGCAATATCGCTGGATCGAGATGAGGCTCAGGTAAGTATTAGTGGGGTGGCTGCTGCACACTGAAGGTTTATCTTAATGCATAGAATGCACCTTCTGCCCTTTAAAAGTTGTGCTTAACCGCTTGCCGACGAATGTCACGCCGATTAACCCTTTATCGGCCGCTAGCGGGGGTTAATACTGCACCGCTAGCGGCCGAATCCCGCAGCAAATCTGATGGTATAGCGTCGCTATTTTTTGCGGCGCTATACCGCCACCGCGCCTCCTACCCCAGTGTGAAAGGGGCCTTAAGTTGGAGATCTGCTTCAGAGAAGATGGCAAGTTTAGAGACCCGGACAGCAGCCATGGGCTGTATTCTGATAAAATAAAATCGGCAGCGCTGTATTTTATATAAACCGTACTGTACATTTTAGGTTTGCTGGCCCTTTAAAGGAAAGCCTGCGATTTTGGAGGAATAGTCGGAATTCGGATCTGTTTGTTTGGAAGCACCTGAGGCTATTTGGTTTCCTTGAGTGGAGCCATGTCTATACTCCATTAGGGTAATGCCACCGCACACCTCTGGAATAATCCTTCAAAGTTGTGCTAATGATGTCCTCTCCTCTAGCCTTTGCCCTCTAATCACAGCGCAGATTGTTATCCGCAGCAGCAGCAGGTACCGGGGCCCGGGCCTTTAATTACAAGGTCGGAAATAATAGGACCTGCAATTTGTTAGGGATTAGCTTTGCTTGGGATAGAGCCGGGCCTACACTGGTCATTACATCCAGCACTCGCAGGCCCGTAGGTCACCGTTCCCATTAACCTCAGCTGTGCCACGGGGCACAAAGCGTATTTAAGGCGGACATGGTACTGCAGCGCAGATGGGGGGGGGGGCAATCTCAATTATTTCCGTCGGTCTAAAGCCAGAGATTGCCCAGTCCTGGTGTAGTCGAGTGACGATTGGGATGACTGATTACCTTCCAACATAAACACAGATAGATCTTGGGGGCTGTTGCACCTTGGAATTTTCTCAGGCGATACACTATTGTTCTCCTTGGGTATCTGCAGAGCACACAGTAAGGCTGTGGCCATAGATGGATCTTTTTTTTTTTTTTTTTTTTATTTACCCGGCAGGCTAAAAATAAAATAAAAATGGATTCCCCCATCCACACAAGCAAGGTGGATAGGGAATTTCTCCACACTGAGATAATGGGGGTTGATTTACTAAAACTGGAGGGTGCAAAATCTGGTGCAGCTCTGCAAAGAAACCAATCGGCTTCCAGTTTTTTTTTTTGTCGAAGCTTAATTGCACAAGCAGAAGTTAGAAGCCGATTGGCTACCACGCAGAGTTGCACCAGATTTTACACCCTCCGGTATTAGTAAATTTACCCCATTGTGTTTTGACAGCAGTGATCAGCAGATTCCGGTTCAGCAGGGACCAGCCAAAATTTGTTCCGTGCTTGGCTGTTCCCTGCTGAACCGGACAAATTTTTATCCATCTGATGCATGCACTTATGATGCCGACATCTGAAATACAGTGGAACATAATATTACGAGCATAATCAGTTCCAGGAGAATGCTTGTAATCCAAAGCACTCGCATATCAAAGCGAGTTTCCCCCATTGAAGTCAATGAAAACGAAAATAATTTGTTCCGCATTAACTTCAATGGCATGCAATACCGCATGCGACCAGAGGTGGGGAGGGCGCTGGAGAGACTCGGAAACGGATGGAAAGGCCCAAGGGCAATTCGGCTGACCTTGGCAAACCTCCGAAAGGCTCAGGAAAGGAGTATTTCCTTGTCTTTCCGAGCATTCCCGAACGCCTCCGCTCAGCCCTGGCGCTCCCCCACCTCAGGCCAAATGCGGTACTGCACACCGCTTTGGCCTGAATCCTGCTTGTTTTGCGAGACAACACTCGCAAACCGAGTTAGGATTTTTTTAAATACACAGCGCTCGTAATGCGAAACGCTGGTTTACCGCGTTACTCGCAATCAGATGTTCCACTGTACTGGAGAGCATGACTGGGCAGGAGTTTTTTTTTTTGGGTCATACATCACTTCTGGGTCACATGGGGTGCACTTACTTTTGCTCTCCTGTGACCAAGAATCAGCTGGCTAAAGCATGCTATTGGCTGACATCACAGAGCCGCTGCAGGCTCTGTCAGGATCCCAACCATATTGTCGAGATTCACCCCAGTGACTGGTTCAGTCTCTCTTAGTACACCTCTGCTCCAGTGGGCCCTGGAGGGGCAGAGCAGAGAGTGGTGACTGGTGGTCACTGCTCTCCACTCCAAGCAAACCAATAACTGAGCGATCCACAGTCATGTGATCGCTCAGTTCAGCGGGGGGCAGCTGCAGAATCAAACTGAGAATGTAACTTTTTTTATTTATTTTTTACGGATCCATACTTCTCCTTTGACCAGCTCAGGACTTTACTCTCTCTTTACTCTGACCTTCCCGACCTGCATATATTTGTTCCAGGTCAGTGACTCCACACTGAATCCATGGGGTTAAGAATACAACCAGGCATCAAGTTTAGACGTGCGCCAGAACTGGACTGACTGCTTCATAAATTATTAGTCGGCTTTTCCCGTCTTCTTAGGGACATTATTTGGTGGTGGAAACTCTTCCTTACATCAGACTCGCCATATCTTCTGTGATCATGATACTGACCAGTTGCTGAGCACCTGTCGAGATCAGAAGATCAACTTCCAACTCCTTTTATGCTTTACTGGGAAAAAACATTTTGCAACTTTGTTTTACGAGTTGCATCCCTTCGAAAATACTCACCCGCAGTCGCCTGTTACTTATAGACTCCAAAATGGTTACAACAGAAGAAGCTACGATGACCAGTGATGGTTTGTCTGTTGAACTTTGTGGGTTTTACGTTTTTTTTTTTGTCATAAAGTATTTAAAAAGTGCAAATCATGTCACATCAGTTCAAGAATTAATATCTTTCAATGTAAACCTTCCAGCGAGACTGATTGGCACAGCTTGCGACAAGTGTTTCCCGGCTACGAACAGCTTCAACTATTTCACGTTGTTCAAAGTCCAAACAAATGAAATGTGTTTTCTTTTTTTTTTTTAATACGTGGGGCGTGATGATCGCCTGATCCAAGTGTGCGAATCTTTGTCACGGGCATTGAAATAGCAAAAGGCACCACCCAGCGCCACGCGGACATATGCCAGAGATTCTGGATAGTTCAGCGATGCAACAGGTGAGGGGGGGATCCAGAAATCTGAGCCGGGGAGACAATGTCCTCTGTTTCTAAATAGTTCTCAATGGGGGCAAAGGCCTTCTTGGGTGTCACTCCCCCCCCCCCCCCACATCTATAATATGGATTATCTTTACCATCTGCGCAAATATCTCAAACTGTCTTGAGGGGGGTCAACCAAACTATTCCCATGAGAACCCCCTACCGCTATTCACATGATGGCCAAATCCCTCACCAGTATGGTTCTGTTCCATCCTCGAAGCAGTATGGCTGAAGGAAATGTTTAACTTTTAGGTAGATTTGGATCAAACCATAACTTTCCACAATTTAGCAGACTCTAGTTCCTCTTTAGAACTTCCGCCAAATTAGGAGTTCTTGAGTACTTCCTCTAATTTAGAAGTTCTTTAGAACAGTGGTCATCCACCCTGTCCTCAGGGCCCACTAACAGGCCAGGTTTTATGTATTACCTTGGGGAGATGCAGACTAGAATACTGCAATCACTGAGCAGCAAATGATATATCACCTGTCATGTATTTTAGTTCTCTTGCAAACCTGGCCTGTTAGTGGGCCCTGAGGACATGGTTGATGACCACTACTTTATAACTTCCTCCAATTTAGAAGTTCTTTAGAACTTCCTCCAATTTAGAACTTCCTCCAATTTAGAAGTTCTTTAGAACTTCCTCCAATTTAGAAGTTCTTTAGAACTTCCTCCAATTTAGAAGTTCTTTAGAACTTCCTCCAATTTAGAAGTTCTTTAGAACTTCCTCCAATTTAGAAGTTCTTTAGAACTTCCTCCAATTTAGAAGTTCTTTAGAACTTCCTCCAATTTAGAAGTTCTTTAGAACTTCCTCCAATTTAGAAGTTCTTTAGAACTTCCTCCAATTTAGAAGTTCTTGAAAACTCCCTCGATTTAGAAGTTCTAAACAACTCCCTCCAATTTAGAAGTTCTAGACAACTCCCTCCAATTTAGAAGTTCTAGACAACTCCCTCCAATTTAGAAGTTCTAGACAACTCCCTCCAATTTAGAAGTTCTAGACAACTCCCTCCAATTTAGAAGTTCTTGAAAACTCCCTCCAATTTAGAAGTTCTTGAGAAATCCCTCAATTTAGAAGTTCTTGAGAAATCCCTCAATTTAGAAGTTCTTGAGAAATCCCTCAATTTAGAAGTTCTAGAAAACTCCCTCAATTAGAAGTTCAGTCTAGTTCAGCTTTTCTCAAACTTTAACATGGAGGAACCCTTTAAATAACGTTTTGGCTTCAGGGAACCCCTGCTAATAATTATTATATCTACAGCTCATGAAACATTAGTGTGATGGTCAGTGGGAAGAATGCGCCTTACGCTTGTGGTCGAGAAGAATCCCCCCCCCCCCCCCCCTTGCAGATTGCTAATAGATCGTTGTTGTGAGTGGTTACTTAACTGAAAGGCAGAAATGTCTTACTGCCCGAAGAACCGTGGTGAAGAAACGCTGTTCTAGTTGAAAAACCCTTTTCAAAGCTTGAACGTTGTTGTGTTTGTGTTGTCTACTCTAGACCCAAAAGTCATGCGTTACGTTGTTGGTTCTCCTTCGAGGACTAGCAGTCTGTCAATGTGATCTTTACAACTGCAGTAGCCTCTGGAGATTATCAGATTAGATTATTTGAAAGACAATCAATTCACTTGTAATTAAACTGACAGAAGATTGACAGTTGTTTTAATTTAGCTGTCGTCTTAAGCGCGTAAAAGGAAAGAAAGAAAGAAAAAAAAAAGTATATTTTTTTTAATAGCTGCCATGCAGATGAGAACATTTAATGGGATACATTATTCTCCTGTCTGATGAAAAGTAATCGGCTCCTTGTCACAAAACTTGCCAAACTGGTAAATGCAATGCCATTGGATGGGACTGGGTTCTAACTTGTGTGTGTGTGTAT
Organism: Rana temporaria; assembly: GCF_905171775.1. Classification (NCBI taxonomy): domain Eukaryota; kingdom Metazoa; phylum Chordata; class Amphibia; order Anura; family Ranidae; genus Rana; species Rana temporaria. The sequence goes on along the minus strand of NC_053500.1, from coordinate 144,777,097 downwards.
ATATATATATAAAAAAAACACACGATCGCCACAAAGCGCAGAAATAAATATACAAAAATAAATAAAAAATGTATCCCTATATTAAAAGACTGGAATAAATTAGATTTTAAAATTGAAAGCTGTGATGTTCCAACAGCCAAATTAGTAAATATTTTTACTAATTTAGATTACATTTTTAATTTCTATTAGTAATATATGGGATTTATAAAGCGCCAACAGTTTTGCAATCATAAAGGGAGACGGTACTGTTACCATACAATCAATACAAGAGACTTGGCTCCTGAGAGCTTACAATCTAACAGATATGAATCTTAACCTTTGGAAAGGCCAATTGCTCTATCCAAAAATTCAAATATAGTCAACTTACATCAAAGTGTAAAATCCTCCTTTTAAAAAAAAATATTTTATTTATTTTATTTTAAATGTTTTATGATCACCTATAACATGTGAGCCATTCCTAGATATAGAAATTGCCGCGGGTAATAAGATTTAATGCTATAAAAAGGAAATGATACACTGGTCATTGTAGTAATGTATAATAAATACAAGTAACCCCCCCAAAAAAAAATTACAAAAAAATGTGAAGTGCTGTGAAAATTGTTGGCTCTATATAAATCCTCTATACCAATAATAATGAACTTTTATGACTTTTTAACAACTTTTTTTGTTTTTTAACTATGATACGGACAGGTGTACTTCTTGGGGTAGGGGGGTTAATGCAACATGTTTTTTTTTGACCTAGCAACACTGCCAAAATAAGTGGGTATACTTTTACAAAATAAACTCTCAAACGTCTTTTAAGATTGCGGCGTTATAAATGGCTCATGCCGTAATGTATCTACTTTCCCTCAGTCATGGCAAATATGAGAATTTCAAGTGGGTGATGTTAGAAGAGTATAGTCAACACTTGAAAGGGAGAAAAAAAGAACAACATTTTTATGTGTACACCAAGACAGGGCAGATGTCAAAAGAAGCCTATATAATCGCTGAAAGCGAGTAAAAAATAAATAAAAAATCTTTGCTTTTGGATATTTAAAAAAAAAAAAATCCAATTAAATTCATTAGTTTCCATAAAAGCAAAAAATAATTAATTGCTTTGGATATTTTTTTATTTCTAAATGCTAATACACTGTTAGTTTCAATAAAAGCCAAAAATAATCTTTGGTTTGGATATTTTATTTTTTAAATGCTAATAAACCGTTCGTTTCCACAAAGTAAAAGTTATAATTTTTATACAATCTTTTCCTTATTGTTTATTGTACTTGGCATAATACAAAAAAAAAAAAACACTTGAAAAATGTTATATCCTACTTGCAGTCTACAATATTTGTTGAATTTTAAATTCTATTTATTTTTATTTATTGTCAGGAATGAATACATTTCTGACAACAGTTCTATGTCATAGTTCATACTGAATCAGCAGTACTGAGAAATGTAAAATAATTATTTTGGCACCTAATGAAAAATTAGGATGAGGACACAGTGGATTTTTTTGTTTTAAACTTTTTTTTTTTTTAAGACAATGTTGATTTTATTTTAACAAGTGTAATTTAAGAAACCATAAGAACTGTTGAATAATGTAAAAGAACTATATGATTAAATATTAATATAGAACAAAAAAAAAAAGTATCAGTAGAGGGAGAATTAAAATAGTAATAAAAAAAAATTATATATATAAAAAAATGTGTTATGAATTTAAGTGGATGGAAAATGCATAAGTAGATTCGTTCGGTATACTAAAACACCTCTTTTAGTCAGTCCACTTTTTGTCAACTGCCTAATGAGAATCAGGAACGTTTTGGCACCGTGCAAGATATTCATTTCCAAAATAAATATTATGGATGTTAAAACCCGAAAAAAAATAATAAAATATCACTTTTCACTTTTGTATAGTTAAGAAAAGCGCCGGTTTTATATTCAAATTGGTTGGTTTATTACAGATAGAATTGGCAGAGCTTGCCATAAATCGCTAGATTTAATAAAATAGTCCTCCTTTTGCCCTGAACTGTGAATAATATGGCCGAGGTATGTTCAAGGTTAATACAATAGGTAATGTAAACCAGACTACAATAAAAAAAAAAAGTTGAATAAGAAATCTGCAACATATTACGGGCTAATCCTGTTCCTTTTAAATACCTATTAGCTGTATAAACAGGTTTAGCGAGCCAGACGCTAACTCCCTGATTTCGCCATCGTATACTATTGTCTAGTTGCTATGAGTTACTGCACTCTGATCATTGTTTTTTGCCTTAACCCGAAAAACTGACTTCTAGAAGTCATATATAATATAATATATAGTGTATCTTGTGGTGTTTGTATCTTGTTATCTGTTTGAATTTCGGCTGCCTACAGGCTATAGGAGACAGGTGCACTTTAATACCACATGTGGTATACATTTGTTTTATTTGCTTTTTTTTTTTTTGTTTTGGTTTTTTTTTATTTTTTTTATGCGCATGTGAAAGATCCAAACTCCATAACTTTTGGCTGCAATAGAGAATTTAGGAAAAAGGGGATTGCTGTGCGTAGGGCCTGCCTCTGGTTGAGGCCATTTTGTAGGATGAAGTTATACGTTTGTAACTAATGCCGCGTACACACGATCGGAAAATCCGACAGGAAAAACGTGGATTTTTTCCCCGACGGGAATCTTGGCTCAAACTTGTGTTGCATACACACGGTCACACCAAATTCCGACCGTCGAGAACGTGGTGACGTACAACACTACGACGAGCCGAGAAAAATGAAGTTCAATGCTTCCGAGCATGCGTCGACTTTGTTCGGAGCATGCGTGGTTTGTGGTGCGTCTAAATTGCATGCAGAACTTTTCTTGTCGGAAAATTTGAGAACCAGCACTCAAATTTTTGTTGTTGGAGATTCCAACAGAAAAATTCCGCCGGAGCCTACACACGGCCGGAATTTCCAACCAAAAGCTCACATCAGACTTTTGTTGTCGGAATTTTCGATCGTGAGTACGCGGCATTGGTCTGGTTCCTAGATCCAGGCAAATTCATCTACTGTTTTCCAAACATTTCCTTTTTATTTATTTTTCGTTTGATGTGCCTTGTGTTTAGGAATTTGTGTATCATAAGGATCCTGTGAGTTTAGAAAGTCTAATTGACTTGAACCCCTGATGAAGGTGGGGGGGCAAACACATTGGCTGTTGCCAAATAAAACCTTCAGCAGGACTTTAAAATCTGGTGTGGTGCTCCCATCCTTTTAAAACTTTAGAAAACTCCTTGGGGGGGGGGGGCAGCAGGACCCCCACGGGTGCTGGTGAGCAGTCGCTAGGACCACAAACCACCCATCACATGATAATAAATCTCCATAAGATTCAGCCCTCCTACATCACAACAACTGAATTGAAGGGAATTGGTCACAAAGGTTTGAGAGGAACCTCATTGAGAAGCTGCCATTCTGTGGTCCCTTGAGATACTGGTTTTGGTGGGATGACTATATAGCTTCACTGTCATTGATGTCACTTCCTGTAACTGATACGCTCTCTGGGAAAGTTAATTTGAGGCTTCTTCAACAGGTACCCTGTTCATTCAAATATTAGCCACCTCTAAACCGGCCACTGTTGAAAATGCAAGTTCCCGAGATTTATTGCTGACCAACTGGCTTTGAGAGTTTTAGTCAAGGACCTGGAAGAAGTAGGTCAGCAGTCCTTATCTCAACACTTGTTAAGCTTCATAGGTTTGCATTAACCATAGAAGAGTGATGGCAGAAGAAGACCAAGTAGTCCTTGGGGACTGCCACTTGTTTGAGATGTTTGTCCAAAGAATATTTTAATTCACTTACTGTGGAGTGACTCAACTATTTTTGACAAAATAATACTTTCTACGGTTAGTTTTGAACTCCCCTCCCAGTAGATTGAAGTCATTTCCCCCCGTGTTCTTGATCTTCGCTTCGTATTGAAAATATTGCCCTTCTAAACCTTATTCACACCCTTCATGGTTTTAGTCATGTCCATCCTTTTCCTTCTGTACATATTATTATGTTTCTGCAGTCTCTCCTAATAGGTTTCATTCTCCATTTTTATTGGCCATCTCTGGACTGTGGGCTGTATCATATTAATATATTTTTATAAGTAAGGTCTTCAGAACTGGATACAGTATTATAAATGAGGTCCAACTAAAGATCTCAATAGTGAAATTTGGACCTCTTTCCCCCTGCCGGTGACCCCTCTAGTTATAACTAAAGCTCTATATAGAGCAATCAGGACCTCCATCTTCCTCCTGGTGATCCCTCTACTTATCTATATAGGCCAATCGGGACCTCCTGCCAGTGACCGTTCTAGTTATAACTAAAGCTCCATACTGTATAGAGCAATCAGGACCGCCATTCTCCTCCTGGTGATCCCTCGAATTTTATCTATATAGACCAGTCAGGACCTCGTTCTACCTGCTGATGACCCCTCTAATGATCTATATAGACCAACCAGGACCTCCTGCTGGGGACCCCTCTAGTTATAACTAAAGCTCTGTATAGAGAAATCTGGACCTCCATTCTCCTCCTGGTGATCCCTCTTATCTATATAAACCAGTCAGAAACTCCTTTCTTCTGCTGGTGACCCCTCTAGTGATCTATAAGGACCTCCTGCCGGGGACCCCTCTAGTTATAACTAAAGCTCTGTATAGAGAAATCAGGACCTCCATTCTCCTCCTGGTGATCCCTCTAATGCTCTATGTGGAGGAATCGGGACCTTCTTCCTCCAGAAATGAGTAAAGATCTATACAGAAAAATCTGGATCTTCTTCTCCTGCTGGGGATCCCTCTAGTGATCTAAAAAGACCAATCGGGGACCCCCTTCCTCCTAGACCTATCAGGACCTCCTTCCTCCTGCTGGTGATCCCACTAGTGATCCAATTATACCAATCAGGGACCCCCTTCCTCCTGCTGGGGATTCCACTAGTGATATAATTAGACTTATCAGGACCTCCTTCCTCCTGCTGGTGATCCCACTAGTGATCTAAATAGACCAATCAGGACCTCCTTCCTCCTGTCCGCTAGTGATCTAAATAGACCAATCAGGACCTCCTTCCTCCTGCTGGTAATCTCCCTAATGATCTATATAGACCAATCAGGGCCTCCTTTCTCCTGCTGGTGATCCTTCTAATGATCTATATAGAACAGGGGGAGGCAATCTCGGCCCTCCAGTTGTTTTGAAACTACAAGTCCCATGAGACATTGCAAGACCCTGACAATCGTAGGCATGACTCCTAGAGGTAGAAGCATGATGGGATTTGTAGTTTCAGCACAGCTGGAGTGCCAAGGTTGCCTGACCCTGGTATAGAGCAATCAGGACCTCCTTCTGGTGACCCCTCTAGAGATAACTATACAGAACAATCGGGACCTCTTTTCTTCTGCTGAGGATCCCTCTACTGATGAGTCCCACATATCCATTCACTTTCCCCATTGCCAGGCCACATGTTTGCTCATTTTGCATGCCTTGATGCCTACTCCCAAACATCTCATTACTGTGGGTTGGAATCCGGTAAATTAAAAGTAGAACTCTAGGAGCTGGCAGGCAGATTTTGGGAACCTGAACAAAAACGGAGGGCAACCACATTACAATTTTTTTTTAATAAAGTAGCTTGAGATTTGATCAGTTTAGTTGCGCTGTACAATCTATTGAACGATCGTATGGATCGGTGTGTGGCCACTTTTGCATACTTCAGCATCAAGAACCATGGTGTAGCTACCGACCATGTGACCCTGTGCCGCCTGGAACTCGGTGGCATTCCAGTAGAGAAGTGCATTCAGAGCCGTTCATAGTTTGATCTTAAAGCGGGAGTTCACCCATTAATCTATTTTTTCAAACAATCCCCTTAGATGGATGCTCGTTTTGTCTAGGGGAATCGGCTAGTTGTTTTAAAATATGAGCTGTACTTACCGTTTTCGAGATGCATCTTCTTCCGTCGCTTCCGGGTATGGGTCTTCGGGAGCGGGCGTTCCTTCTTGATTGACAGTCTTCCGAGAGGCTTCCGACGGTCGCATCCATCACGTCACTAGTAGCCGAACGTCGGTGCGGCTCTATACGGCGCCTGCGCACCGACGTTCGGCTTCTTTCGGAAAATCGTGACGCGATGGATGCAACCGTCGGAAGCCTCTCGGAAGACTGTCAATCAAAATAGGAACGCCCATTCCCGCAGCCCATACCCGGAAGCGGCGGAGAAGATGCATCTCGTAAACGGGTAAGTACGGCTCATATTTTAAAACAACTAGCCGATTCCCCTAGACAAAACGAGCAGGAATCTAAGGGGAAAAGGGGTCATGTACAGGTGAACCCCCGCTTTAAATGGCCACAGCCAATCAGAATTCACCTTACCCTAATTTCTAATTACTATGTGCTACGTGATGTTAACCAACCAATCCAATCACAGAGTTAAAAAGAAATAAAAAATGAGCAATACAAACTAATACAACTTCTGGAAGAAGGATTCATTTCCACTGAAAAGTTTCACCTGCAACACCAGATTTACTACAGAAATTTCGCCTGAAGGTCAATTACATTTTTACACAATTTTTGGACCTATAATTTGCCACTTTGTTCTGCAATTTTAAAATTTTTGATTTTATTTGGAAGCCCATCATCATTGATCTTTTTATTGTATTTTTTTTTGTATTTTTTTTACATATTCATTACTTTCTGTCATTCTATGACTAAAGACTGTTCTGAGTTTTGGAATTTTCTTCAAATTAAATCCCCCTAAATAGAACAATTTTAGAACCCGAGGCCTAGTCTACCATGCGCTGCCCAGAAGTCTTCCACCCTCCGTTCGCTTATAAGCCGCGCCTCGATTTACTTAGCGGAAAGGGATCTGCGAGTTTAACAATTCATATATTTTGTTACCATACTCCTTAATTAGGTTTACAAATTTTGAAATCCTACACCTCGTCTTTTGGCAGCGTCAGCCAGGTGCCATTATAATGCCGGCAGCTTATTGAAGCCGAAAATAGATGTGGAAAAAGCATTCTCTCGTTATCTTCTCTATGCCGTCTATGGGCCGGGTAAAAATAACTTACTTTTATGGAAGTCTGATCAACAAAGCCAAAATGTACAGATCGATGTATACTCGGATGCTCGGATGCCTTTTACTGTCCCAACCTGCCCAACCCTAATTTACAAGCAAACACTGGGGCTGATTTACTAAAGGTAAATAGACTGTGCACTCTGCCAGTGCAGTTGCTCCAGAGCTTAGTAAATGAGGGGGAAGCTCTGATGACTTTCAGCCTCCAATCATGCAAAAATGCTGTTTTTCCCCCCCTTGCCTGTGATTGGGTGTGCTTTGCAAATTGACGCTTTACCTCATTTACTAAGTTCTGGAGCAATTGCACTTTGAGAGTTCACAGTCTATTTGATCTAGAAAATCAACTCCATTATATACTTATACCCCCCCCCCCCCATCTCCAATGTCTTTTCTCTTTCTATGCACATTTATATGTAGATTTTTTTTTTTCAAATTTGCAGAAAAATATAAAAATATTTGCCCTTTATCTAGGTCTCTCCTATTAAAAAAAATTATATATATATATATATATATATATATATATATATATATATATATATATATATATATATATATATACACATACACACACACACATTTTTTTAATAGCAGAGACCTAGATAAAGAGCAAATAAAACTATATTTTTCTGCAAATTAAAAAACAAAATTATATATATATATATATATATATATATATATATATATAATTTTGTTTTTTAATTTGCAGAAAAATATAGTTTTATTTGCTCTTTATCTAGGTCTCTGCTATTAAAAAAATGTGTGTGTATATATATATATATATATATATATATATTTTATATAATTTTTTTTATTTTTATGTTTTTATAGGAGAGACCAAGATGAAGAGCAAATTAAAATATATTTTTCTGCAGGGAGCACAAGGTGTCTGAAAACAGTGACAGTTATTGAGTTGCCAAACTTTTTCTTTCAACCTTGGAAAAAAAAAATGTGTGTGTGTATATTTTATATATATATATATATATATATATATATATATATATATATATATATATATATATATATATAATATACACACACACACACACATACACACAGTAAAACGTTGGTTTGAGAGTAACTTGGTTTGAGAGCATTTTGCAAGACAAGCAAATTGTTTTAATACATTTTGTCTTGATATACAAGCGATGTCTTGATATAAGAGTAGCGTCACGTCACAACTGAGTATAAACTGAGTATAAAAGAGAAGAGAGGAGCCTCTAAGTGTAGCCTCTCTTCTCTTTTATACTCTGTAAGAAAAATGCTTTGATATACAAGTGCTCTGGATTACAAGTATGTATTAAGTATGTGTGTGTGTATATATATATATATATATATATATATATATATATATATATAAAATGTACTTAATTGGGATGTTACTAAAAAAATAAAAATAAAAAAAAAGTATACTATATTCAAGCCAGTTCTTTTCCAAAGTTGAAAGGAAAAGTTTAGCAACTCAATAACTGTCACTGTTTTCAGACACCTTGTCCTCCCTGCAGAAAAACACTGACCCCCCCGATGTAAACACTACTTCATATAAAGTTGTGAAATTACCCAAACTGACAGCAAACTTTGTACGAACAAGAATATGTGACTGATAATAAATACAAGCACCACTTTTGGTCAAAGTTTTAGTTATTCTCCAAAAAAAAAAAAAAAAAAAAAAAGAGTACAAAAGGCATCACATCATACAACGCTGATGTTTTATTGTTTCCTATATTTTACTACACGACACCTTGGGGGAGATTTACTAAAACTGGAGAGTACAAAATCTGGTGCAGCTGTGCATGGGAGCCAATCGGCTTTTAACTTCGGAGTGTTTAAATTAAACTTTGACAATAAATCCTGAAAGCTGATTGGTTCCTATGCAGAGCTGCACCAGATTTTGCATTCTTCAATTTTTATTAAAAACAACCCCAAATGTTTGCTTGACAGACCAATTTATATTTTTATTTTTTTATGTTCAAGAACAGGATTGCCAGAACAATTTAACACCATCATCTGTTCGTTGTGGCGTCCTGTCCCATAACCTGCGCCCAGCCAAGAAAAATCCATTGTTAACCGTCCACAGCACCATATTGAATTTAGGAAAAAAACAATTCTACTTGTGACTTAAATTTATAAAGTTTCTTGTTTTTCTCTTTTATAACCTATAAAAGAGATTTAAAATGAAACAAAGTGAGATTAAACTAAAACAAAGTGAACACGGCTCAAACATTTTAGGTGACTTACTAAAAGCATTTAAAAGAACAGAAGTCCTGAGCCGTCGTTTCCCATAAAAAAAAAAAGAGTAAAGGAGGGAGTAAAAAGTTGAGAACAAAAGTTTCAAGAGCAAAGGGCAGAACAAAACATTATTATGACACAGAATCTTCCCAAGGCATTTTTGTGTGTGTGGTAATGTTCACATCCCTGTCGTGACAAGTCTTCCTTTTTTTCTCTCCCTAGTCTGTTCTTTTGAAGCCAGATTAAAGACGAGAGAGCCTAGTGAAAAATTGTTACTTTAACACTATTCTTTTTATGCAAAAAAAAAAAAAAAGAGTAAATAAATATTTATGCACTTCCCCTTTCAGCTCTACAGACGATACTTCATGCGTTTCTCAATTTGATCTCTGTCAGGATGTTGGAGTTCAAAAGATGTTAGGAGAATATTAGGATGCTTGCACATGGCAAGAGCTCATTATTGGGGAGGGAGGGGGGAAAAAAATGACATTTTCCTTGTCAAAAGAGCCAGTGTTTAAAATGTGAAAACAAAAACATCAAACATTCCACACACAAAAAAGGAAGAAATTCTTAAATGAAATCAAAGGGAACACCGTATGGGAGTCAGGAATAGAGGATTCAAAAAAATTGCTGCTAATTCTGAGAAAACCTTTTTAGAATTTTTTTATTTAAATTGCAAAACATTTTAAAATGTTCACAAATAAAATATTTACTGAAATAATATCAGTAATGTTAGAACATTTTTTAAAACAGAATTAAGGGAGTTACATTTTAACTTTTTCCTGACTTTTTTTAAATTTTTCATGAAAGGGTGTTGCAACTGTATCTTTTTATTTTAACTTTTTTGAAACTATCTTTTATTTTAAATTAAAAAAAAAAAAGATTATTTTTAAATAATCTTTATTTGTAAGATATAAGGCAATACATCTCAATAAACATAGCCAAAGGTAGATACAGCAAGTACTGCATTAGTCTAGTTTTAAAAAAAAAAGTACAAAGAGTAAGAAAAAAAAAATTCAAGTAAACATACATAACAGATATTAACGATGAAACAGTAGTTTCAACTAAATGTGCAGGAGGTTGAATCCTCAGGTAGCTATCTTTTTATTTTAACTATTTTTTTTTTTAAACTATATCAACTTTTTTGAAACTGTATCTTTTATTTTAACTTTTTTGAAACTATCTTTTTATTTAAACTTTTTTTTTTTAACTATTAACTTTTTTGAAATTATCTTTTTTCTTTTAACTTTTTTGAAACTGTATTTTTTATTTTAACTTTTTGAAACTATCTTTTATTTCAAATTATTTGAAAATATTAACTATCTCAACTTTTTTGAAACTGTATCTTTTATTTTAACTTTTTTGAAACGGTATCTTTTATTTTAACTTTTTTGAAACGGTATCTTTTATTTTAACTTTTTTAAAACTGTCCTTTGTATTTTAACTTTTTTTTTGTGATCAGATTAGCTCTAAACTTTTTTCGTCCAAGTCTTTGCATGCCATTCTTTTGTCAATGATATGCATTAGCTTTAATTTACTAAATCCGTAGAGAATATTAAAGTTTCAAAGTGGATTTCAACTTTTCTCACATCAGAATTCATTTTGCAAAATATAGCCAATGATGCAAGAAAAAAAGAAGAAAAAATAAACAAAACGGAGTATCTGCTTCTGAATGAGGTGAACATGCTCCACTCCTTTTAATAAATCCACCCCACTGCCTTCAATTATGTGAAAAGACCGATATGACTGTAAACATTTAGACGTTTGTTCTGCCTCCTTGGGATTCTATTTGTCCCAAGGCGATAACTGTTCTGTACTGAAAATACTGTGAGGCTGCAATGCCCCTTTATTCTCAACAGGGATCACTGCAACTCTATCCTTAGAACATTCACAGCTCATACAGCTCGTTACGATAGGTACGCTGTCTTTTATGGTGTTAAAATGAAAATCCTTAAAGGTTTCGAGCCACTGGTCTCAAAAAAATTATAAAAAAACGCCGAACTGTTTTCACATAAAAAAAATGAGATCACTTAAAACAAGAGTGGAAATATAATAAACCGGGAACACCAAACATAACGCCACATATAGAAACTGACACCGATAGTAATAACGGCAATCCATACTGCAATGATGTATTGGGAGTTAGTGGGTCAGTCAACAGTTAAGTTACTATACATAAAGATCAAAAACAACAAAAAATAAACGGGGGGGGGGGGGCGAACTCAATGGACCACTTGGTCCATTGAGACCAATGGTCTTTTTCCGCCGTTACCCTTCTATGATCACAATTACATTTTATGGAACTTTGCAGCTGCGTTTCTTTTTTTTTTCTGGTCTTATCAGATTAGGCCCAACCTTACAAGAAGCGCACTTGTGCAGTAAGTGGCGCTTACGGTCTCCTCCATCTATAATGTATGGGGGGAAATGCATTTTGATGAAAGGACAGCGAGGCCACACAAAAGTGGTCTGGGCATGAAGAAAGGGAAAAAAAAAAATCAATAGTTTATTGTTGCCTAATTTCAGCCTGCAACAGAAATCCCCCAGGGCAGTAAACCACAACACCCCCCCCCCCCCCCCCCCGCCCAAATTACAAATTCGCATCAAAGCAATTTTTTATTTAGTTATTTTGTTTTACATTGTAAGGCACAGACCCATTTTAGATAAAGGAAAATTAGACCTTCACTGCAATCTTATAACATGCTGGATTCATTGTACGTCATCGATGCTCCCGGATCAATACCAATTGGGCCATGTCTTGGAGGGGAGCCTGTGACCCCCCTCGGAGTGTGTGTGTGTGTGTTACACGGCTCTGCTGATAAATTATGAATCTTTACAAAGCAAGCCTATAGAGATCACACACTCCCCCCACTGCCAGAACCCTTATCTTTGAAGAGAAAGGCTTGTAGCAGCCATGGCTTGGCTTAAGTCAAGTGTCCCCGAGGAGTGTGTTAGGGAACACGAAGATGTGGGTTAAGGGTAGGAGAAGTGTATTATTTGGGATCACCCGACACAAAGCCAGCCTTCAGATAAGCTGCAGATCACAGCTGAGTTCTCTACATACGTGGCTTTAGCTATATGGCACGCTGGACAAGTGGTCAGCACTCTTCCCTTTAAGTGCTGGGGTCCCGGGATCAGTTCCCAAATAAATTTTTTAAAAATACCCCATTTTCATGTGGGTTTCCTCAAAAAGATGTACTGCTAGGCTAAAACTGCCCTCGGCATGCATCTGTATGACCGTTGAAGGGATATTGGAGTGCAAGCTCCTCTGGCACAGGAATGGATGCAAATGGTTCTCTGTACAGCACCTTGGAATATGATGGGGATATACAAATTCAGGAAATTAATATACAATTTATTGATCAGGGTACATGTAGGTGTGGACATTGTTGAACCCAAGGCTTTTGTTGTATTGTACCAGCCATAGACTGGATTGATATTTTACCTAATGATTCATAATCCATTTCTAATGACCGTTGTGTTCGGAGAGCTGGAGATACCAGACCCCAGACAAGTCCAGTCTCATTTCTTTCGATTAATACATCTATATATAAAGAGGGACTAGCTGAGATGCTGGATGGTGCTTGGATCTTACTAGAGGCAATCTGGAAATTCAGAAATAAAACCAAACCAGAGATTATGATCTGTTAATATGAGAATGGAGCATCAATGGAACAAGGACTGTTCCAGGGACACCGCAAACCCTGACGGTACCTGGACAGCTGGGGGGTGATAGAGCCCATCATTGACTTGTGTTACATTGTATATAGACTACGAGGGATCTGTAATGTATGGACCATGGTTGGGCAGAGCAGACTGGAGTCCTACTAGACCCCAATCATTTCATACATAGGGGAGAGAGACTGCTAGACCCCAATCATTTCATACATAGGGGAGAGAGACAGACTGCTAGACCCCAATAATTTCATACATAGGGGAGGCAGAGACTGCTAGACCCCAATAATTTCATACATAGGCGAGAGAGACAGAGACTGCGAGACCCCAATCATTTCATACATAGGGGAGGCAGAGGCTGCTAGAACCCAATCATTTCATACATAGGGGAGAGAGACAGAGACTGCTAGACCCCAATCATTTCATACATAGGAGTGGAGAGACAGAGGCTGCTAGACCCCAATCATTTCATACATAGGAGTGGAGAGACAGAGGCTGCTAGACCCCAATCATTTCATATATAGGCGAGAGAGACAGAGACTGCTAGACCCCAATCATTTCATACATAGGAGTGGAGAGACAGAGACTGCTAGACCCCAATCATTTCATACATAGGCGACAGAGACTGCGAGACCCCAATCATTTCATACATAGGCGAGAGAGACAGAGACTGCTAGACCCCAATAATTTCATACATAGGGGAGGCAGAGACTGCTAGACCCCAATAATTTCATACATAGGCGAGAGAGACAGAGACTGCGAGACGCCAATCATTTCATACATAGGGGAGGCAGAGGCTGCTAGACCCCAATCATTTCATACATAGGCGAGAGAGACAGAGACTACTAGACCCCAATCATTTCATACATAGGAGTGGAGAGACAGAGGCTGCTAGACCCCAATCATTTCATACATAGGCGAGAGAGACAGAGACTGCTAGACCCCAATCATTTCATACATAGGCGAGAGAGACAGAGACTGCTAGACCCCAATCATTTCATACATAGGCGAGAGAGACAGAGACTGCTAGACCCCAATCATTTCATACATAGGAGTGAGAGACAGAGACTGCTAGACCCCAATCTTTTCCTATATATAGGAGAGATGGAGGGGGAGAGAGAGATGGAGACTGCTAGACCCCATTGATTTCATACAGAGAGGAGACAGAGTAAAAAGAGATGAAAAGAATGAAAGTGAAGGAGGGAGAGGGTGAGATAAATGAAGAGTAAAAAAATAAAAAAATAAAATAAAAGTGGAAGAGGGAAAAGAGAATGAAAGAGGGAATGAGAAGAGTAAGAGACGCATCAAAGATGGGGCATATAGGATGGGCAGTGAGGTGGCATATAGAAGTGGGCAGCGAGGGTATAATATAGGGTGGGAAGTGAGGGGGCATATTGGGTGGGCAGCGAGGGTATAATATAGGGTGGGTAGCAAAGGGGGCACATAGGGTGGGCAGTGAGGGGGCATATAGAATGTGCAGTAAGGGACATCCGAAGACTACAGAGGCAGAGAGGGGTGGATATATTGGAGCGATGGGCAGTTGTATGGAGAGAAGGAATGAGATATCACTGCCAGTGATAGTTGGCAAAGTATTAAGGAACATACAGATTTAAAAAGGTGGGCAAGACAAATCCTGGGAATAAGATATACAGAGAGATTGGGAGTTCTATATAGAGAGAAGAGAGAGATGGATAATATTATAAAGGAGCAGATACAGACAGGAAGAACATGAGGAGATATATGGGGATAGATATACAGAGAGATTGGGAGATCTCTGTATAGAGAGAGGGAATAGGAAAGGTCGGAGAGAGAGAACATTATAAAGGAACAGATATAGAGGGGAGGCAGAGAGAGGATATAGGGATAGATATACAGAGAGAGGATATAGGGATAGATATACAGAGAGAGGATATAGGGATAGATATACAGAGAGAGGATATAGGGATAGATATACAGAGAGAGGATATAGGGATAGATATACAGAGAGAGGATATAGGGATAGATATACAGAGAGAATGGGATAACATTATAGAGGGGAGACATGAGGATATGTGGGGATAGATATACAGAGAGAAGACAATATAACGTGTAGAGATTATATATATATATATATATATATATATATATATATATATATATATATATATATATATATATATACATATACACACACACACACACACACACACACACACAAAAAGGAACAGGTATATACTTTAAAAGATATGAACAGTTCCAGGGAATAAGAGGATCCATATACAGAGAGATTGGAAGTTCTATGAGAAGAGGATAGATCCATTATACAGGGACAGGTATATAGAGGAAGGACATTCCAGGGATACAAAATGATAGATATACACAGAGATCGGATGTTCTGCAGGGAAGGTATAATAGAGAGATCGATACATATAAATATATATGGGCAGGTATAGAGAGAGAGGAAATAAGGAGGAGATATATATATATATATAGCAACAGATATAGAGAAAGTGGGAATAAGAGGATCCATATACAGAGAGAACATGGAGGATATATATATATATATATATATATATATATATATAATGATAAACTGAAAGTTGTAAAGGGAATACATATAATGGGCAGAGAGAGGGATAGATACAGAGATATAGAGAGAGAAGATATAATGGGGATTTATAGATAGAAATATACATGGAGATGAATGGAGGGGGGGGGGGGATCTGGAGGAAAGAAGAAGATCCAATGTAATGGTAAGAGATCGAGGATATAGAGAGATGGATCCATATACAGAGGGAATAATAGAATATCTATATATATATCGCTGCTGGTACACAGAGATCTGGGAAGGATTCCTGTATACAGATAGGTGGCTATAGACGGAGATCGGCAGATTTAGGGGGAGATGGAATTGTCGGGAAATTCTATTTTCAACATTGCGATCCCGAATTGGACACATACCCCCCCCCCCTAATAATCACACACACCCCCCCCCCCTATAATCGCACACACCTCGCACCCCAGTATACCCCCAATCATCACATCGGCCGATCTCACCTGTACCAGTCCAGTCCCATGTCGTAGTTGCGATCGAAGAAGTGGGGTTCGGCTCCCACAGCCCTGATGTCGGGATGCACCCTGAGGAACTCCAGCAAAGCCCGGGTCCCCCCTTTCTTCACCCCAATGATGATGGCCTGGGGTAGCTTCTTGCTCCCCGATCCGTTGTAGAAGGTGGAGATCGGAGCTCCATCGTCCGATGTCCCCCGGGGGGGTAGCAGGATCCGGGGGGCGGGGAGGGGGGCGCAGGATCCGGCACAGGAATAGATCATGTAGAGTCCGAGGATGAGCATGGTGCAGAGAGGGAGGACGAGCCTTCTTCTCAGAGAGGACACGGGGGGGACATCCATAGAGGAGGGGGTCTCATCATCACCCGACACCCCCAGCCCAGGGAAGCTACTCCCCCCACAACACAATCCATAGATCCGGACCGAGGACCGACATGACTCCCACACCTCTCCTATTCCTCCTTCCAGGTGGAGATCCAACACACCACTGACTGCCCGGGGACTGAGAGCTCCCCATCCATGGCAGGGGGCGGGGACCAGCCACACCTCCCCGCCAATCACACCGGGGCAGCCTATGCAAATTAGCCATTTGTTGATAAAGGGAGACCAATGGGATGAGGGTGCCTGGCAGCTGGCCATGCCTTCTGATTGGCTGCTGATCCTATATAGAGCCTGGAGGAGGACAGAGCTGCTTCAGATGTTGGATGGAGAGGAGGGGGAAGAGAAGGGGGGCTGGGAGCTCAACAGAGCCACTGAGCCAGGCTGGGGGAGAGAGAAATCAGAGGAACATTCACTGGAAGTCACTTCTATTCACCCATACAGAACATTCACTGGATGCAAAGTCACTTCTATTCCCCCATACAGAACATTCACTGGATGCAAAGTCACTTCTATTCCCCCATACAGAACATTCACTGGAAGTCACTTCTATTCTCCAATACAGAACATTCACTGGATGCAAAGTCACTTCTATTCCCCAATACAGAACATTCACTGGTTACAAAGTCACTTCTATTCCCCAATACAGAACATTCACTGGATGCAAAGTCACTACTATTCCCCCAATACAGAACATTCACTGGATGCAAAGTCACTACTATTCCCCCAATACAGAACATTCACTGGATGCAAAGTCACTACTATTCCCCCAATACAGAACATTCACTGGATGCAAAGTCACTACTATTCCCCCAATACAGAACATTCACTGGATGCAAAGTCACTACTATTCCCCCAATACAGAACATTCACTGGATGCAAAGTCACTTCTATTCCCCCATACAGAACATTCACTGGATGCAAAGTCACTTCTATTCCCCAATACAGAACATTCACTGGATGCAAAGTCACTTCTATTCCCCAATACAGAACATTCACTGGATGCAAAGTCACTTCTATTCCCCAATACAGAACATTCACTGGATGCAAAGTCACTTCTATTCCCCCATACAGAACATTCACTGGATGCAAAGTCACTTCTATTCCCCAATACAGAACATTCACTGGATGCAAAGTCACTTCTATTCCCCAATACAGAACATTCACTGGATGCAAAGTCACTTCTATTCCCCCATACAGAACATTCACTGGATGCAAAGTCACTTCTATTCCCCAATACAGAACATTCACTGGATGCAAAGTCACTTCTATTCCCCAATACAGAACATTCACTGGATGCAAAGTCACTTCTATTCCCCAATACAGAACATTCACTGGATGCAAAGTCACTTCTATTCCCCAATACAGAACATTCACTGGATACAAAGTCACTTCTATTCCCCAATACAGAACATTCACTGGTTACAAAGTGACTTCTATTCCCCAATACAGAACATTCACTGGATGCAAAGTCACTTCTATTCCCCAATACAGAACATTCACTGCATACAAAGTCACTTCTATTCCCCAATACAGAACATTCACTGGATGCAAAGTCACTTCTATTCCCCAATACAGAACATTCACTGGGTGCAAAGTCACTTCTATTCCCCAATACAGAACATTCACTGGATGCAAAGTCACTTCTATTCCCCAATACAGAACATTCACTGCATACAAAGTCACTTCTATTCCCCAATACAGAACATTCACTGGATGCAAAGTCACTTCTATTCCCCAATACAGAACATTCACTGGGTGCAAAGTCACTTCTATTCCCCAATACAGAACATTCACTGGATGCAAAGTCACTTCTATTCCCCAATACAGAACATTCACTGCATACAAAGTCACTTCTATTCCCCAATACAGAACATTCACTGGATGCAAAGTCACTTCTATTCCCCAATACTGAACATTCACTGGATGCAAAGTCACCTCTATTCCCCAATACAGAACATTCACTGGATGCAAAGTCACTTCTATTCCCCAATACAGAACATTCACTGGATGCAAAGTCACCTCTATTCCCCAATACAGAACATTCACTGGTTAAAAAGTGACTTCTATTCCCCAATACAGAACATTCACTGGATACAAAGTGACTTCTATTCCCCAATACAGAACATTCACTGGGTACAAAGTCACTTCCATTCCCCAATACAGAACATTCACTGGATACAAAGTCACTTCTATTCCCCAATACAGAACATTCACTGGATGCAAAGTCACTTCTATTCCCCAATACAGAACATTCACTGGATGCAAAGTCACTTCTATTCCCCAATACAGAACATTCACTGGATGCAAAGTCACTTCTATTCCCCAATACAGAACATTCACTGGATGCAAAGTCACTTCTATTCCCCAATACAGAACATTCACTGGTTACAAAGTCACTTCTATTCCCCAATACAGAACATTCACTGGATGCAAAGTCACTTCTATTCCCCAATACAGAACATTCACTGCATACAAAGTCACTTCTATTCCCAATACAGAACATTCACTGGTTACAAATTCACTTCTATTCCCAATACAGAACATTCACTGGATGCAAAGTCACTTCTATTCCCCAATACAGAACATTCACTGGATGCAAAGTCACTTCTATTCCCCAATACAGAACATTCACTGGATGCATAGTCACTTCTATTCCCCAATACAGAACATTCACTGGTTACAAAGTCACTTCTATTCCCCAATACAGAACATTCACTGCATACAAAGTCACTTCTATTCCCCAATACAGAACATTCACTGGATACAAAGTGACTTCTATTCCCCAATACAGAACATTCACTGGATGCAAAGTCACTTCTATTCCCCAATACAGAACATTCACTGGATGCAAAGTCACTTATATTCCCCAATACAGAACATTCACTGGATGCAAAGTCACCTCTATTCCCCAATACAGAACATTCACTGGGTGCAAAGTCACTTCTATTCCCCAATACAGAACATTCACTGGGTGCAAAGTCACTTCTATTCCCCAATACAGAACATTCACTGGATGCAAAGTCACTTCTATTCCCCAATACAGAACATTCACTGGATGCAAAGTCACTTCTATTCCCCAATACAGAACATTCACTGGATGCAAAGTCACTTCTATTCCCCAATACAGAACATTCACTGGATACAAAGTCACTTCTATTCCCCAATACAGAACATTCACTGGATACAAAGTCACTTCTATTCCCCAATACAGAACATTCACTGGATGCAAAGTCACTTCTATTCCCCAATACAGAACATTCACTGGATACTAGGGATGAGCTGAACTCCCCCCCCCCCCCCCTTTGGTTTGCACCAGAACCTGCGAACGAACCAAAAGTTTGTGTGAACTGTAGAACCCCATTAAAGTCTATGGGACTCGAACGTTTGAAATCTAAAGTGCTGATTTTAAAGGCTAATATGCAAGTTATTGTCATAAAAAGTGTTTGGGGACCCGGGTCCTGTCCCAGGGGACATGTATTAATGCAAAAAAAAGTTTTAAAAACTGCATTTTTTTCGGGAGCAGTGATTTTAAATGACTTTTTAGCTTTCAGAAATGACACTTTGTGCAGGGACAGTTCTAAGTACGGGAAACAAGAGCTACTTCACAAGCATACTATACACCCCCCCCAGGTACAAAATTTAAAGGAATATTTCACTTTTATTGTTTCACTTTAAGCATTATTAAAATCACTGCTACCGAAAAATCTGCTTTTTTTTTTAACTTTTTTTGCATTGATACATGTCCCCTGGGGAAAGGACCCGGGTCCCCAAACACTTTTTACGACAATAACTTGCATATTAGCCTTTAAAATTAGCACTTTAGATTTCTCCCATAGACTTCTCCAGGGTGTTCTGCGGCTTTTCGATTTTGCAGCGAACACCCCAAATAGTTCGCTGTTCGGCGAACAGGCAATGTTCGACTCGAACTCGAAGCTCATCCCTACTGGATACATTGTATTCAAAGAGACTTCTATTCCCCAATACAGAACATTCACTGGTTACAAAGTGACTTCTATTCCCCCATACAGAACATTCACTGGATGCAAAGTCACTTCTATTCCCCAATACAGAACATTCACTGGATGCAAAGTCACTTCTATTCCCCAATATAGAACATTCCCTGGTTACAAAGTCACTTCTATACCCCAATACAGAACATTCACTGGTTACAAAGTGACTTCTGTACCCCAATACAGAACATTCACTGGATGCAAAGTCACTTCTATACCCCAATACAGAACATTCACTGGATGCAAAGTGACTTCTGTACCCCAATACAGAACATTCACTGGATGCAAAGTCACTTCTATACCCCAATACAGAACATTCACTGGATGCAAAGTGACTTCTGTACCCCAATACAGAACATTCACTGGATGCAAAGTCACTTCTATACCCCAATACAGAACATTCACTGGTTACAAAGTGACTTCTGTACCCCAATACAGAACATTCACTGGATGCAAAGTCACTTCTATACCCCAATACAGAACATTCACTGGATGCAAAGTGACTTCTGTACCCCAATACAGAACATTCACTGGATGCAAAGTCACTTCTATACCCCAATACAGAACATTCACTGGATGCAAAGTGACTTCTGTACCCCAATACAGAACATTCACTGGATACAAAGTGACTTCTGTACCCCAATACAGAACATTCACTGGATACATTGTATTCAAAGAGACTTCTATACCCCAATACAGAACATTCACTGGTTACAAAGAGACTTCTGTACCCCAATACAGAACATTCACTGGATACATTGTATTCAAAGAGACTTCTATACCCCAATACAGAACATTCACTGGTTACAAAGAGACTTCTGTACCCCAATATAGAACATTCACTGGATACAAAGTGATTTCTGTACCCCAATACTGAACTTTCACTGGATACAAAGTGACTTCTGTACCCCAATACAGAACTTTCACTGGATGCAAAGTCACTTCTATTCCCCAATACAGAACATTCACTGGATACAAAGTCACTTCTATTCCCCAATACAGAACATTCACTGGATACAAAGTCACTTCTATTCCCCAATACAGAACATTCACTGGATGCAAAGTCACTTCTATTCCCCAATACAGAACATTCCTCATCCACCCCACACACACAGCTGTTTCCATCTCACCAGAGCTCATCAGTTGAAGTTAAAGTGACACTAAACCACTTCTCCCTCCTCTGGCTCCTCCTCCGGCTCCTCCTCCTCCCCCTCCTCCGGCTCCTCCTCCTCCATCCACTACTCTCCGGATCTTCATCTATATTTCATGAAATTGCTTCCCTGGGCTCCTTTAGATGCACAAAGACGTTTCAGCGCCGTTAAGACACTTATTGCGCTAGCCGCATGTTTTTGATGTGTTTGCGTTCTCCTATTGCCCGGGGGCCCCATAATCTCCTATTGCCCGGGGGCCCCATAATCTCCTATTGCCCGGGGGCCCCATAATCTCCTATTGCCCGGGGGCCCCATAATCTCCTATTGCCTGGGTGCCCCATAATCTCCTATTGCCCGGGGGCCCCATAATCTCCTATTGCCCGGGTGCCCCATAATCTCCTATTGCCCGGGTGCCCCATAATCTCCTATTGCCCGGGTGCCCCATAATCTCCTATTGCCGGGGGCCCCATAATCTCCTATTGCCAGGGCCCCCATAATCTCCTATTGCCCGGGTGCCCCATAATCTCCTATTGCCCGGGTGCCCCATAATCTCCTATTGCCCGGGTGCCCCATAATCTCCTATTGCCGGGGGCCCCATAATCTCCTATTGCCAGGGCCCCCATAATCTCCTATTGCCCGGGTGCCCCATAATCTCCTATTGCCCGGGTGCCCCATAATCTCCTATTGCCCGGGTGCCCCATAATCTCCTATTGCCGGGGCCCCCATAATCTCCTATTGCCCGGGGGCCTCATAATCTCCTATTGCCCGGGGGCTCCATAATCTCCTATTGCCCGGGGGCCCCATAATCTCCTATTGCCTGGGGGCCCCATAATCTCCCATTGCTGGGGGCCCCATAATCTCCCATTGCTGGGGGCCCCCATAATCTCCTATTGCCCGGGGGCCTCATAATCTCCTATTGCCCGGGGGCTCCATAATCTCCTATTGCCCGGGGGCCCCATAATCTCCTATTGCCCGGGGGGCCCATAATCTCCTATTGCCCGGGGCCCCCATAATCTCCTATTGCCTGGGGGCCCCATAATCTCCCATTGCTGGGGGCCCCATAATCTCCCATTGCTGGGGGCCCCCATAATCTCCTATTGCCTGGGGGCCCCCATAATCTCCTATTTCCTGGGGCCCCCCATGAGTTGTCAGTCCACCCCTGATTCTATGAATGAAAGTAGAAAACCTTCTCTGTGCAGCAGCGCCCCCTACAGCCTGCTACTCACTACTGGTTTTTATTTTATTTATTTATTTTCAACCCAGCAGGCTGAGCAAGAAAAAAAAAAACTGACAGCTCAAGAGGAACCGCTGTACTAACTACTTGATGTCAGTACAGCGATCTCCAATGCTGTACTCTTGTGTTTCAGGGGAAAAACATGCAGTGAGGAGGCAATATATCACCTCCCTAACCACCCTATAAAAAGGGATCCACACTACGGATCACTTTTCAGGAGGGCAGTGTAAACAAGCCCTTGTTATAGGGAGGAAATAAGAGAAGATCATTGTCTGGATATATATATATACCCCCCCCCAGACCGGTCCTGATTTATGGGGTACGGCACAGCAGCCAATCAGATTTCAGTTTATCACAATCTGAGCTCCTGTGATTGGTAAATGGGGGTTACACATTATTTCCAGCGCGGTGACACTGTGGGGTGGAATTAGACAAATATAGGTAGATTCAGGTAGAGTTAGGTCGGCCTATCAGTAGATATCAGTAGATAAGCCGACCTAACTCAGAATCTACGCCGACGTACGTTTAAGTGTATGCTCAAACAGAGATACGCTTAAACATATCTAAGATACGCCGGCTTGCGCCGTCCTATCTTAGATTGCAATATTTTGGATGGCCGCTAGGTGGCGCTTCCATTGCGGTCGGCGTAGAATATGTAAATGAGGAGATACGCCGATTCACGAACGTACGCCCGGCCGCCGCAGTACTTCTACGCCGTTTACGTAAGAGATAGGCCGCGTAAAGTTAGAGCTGGGCCCTATTGGAATAGTAATGTCAAGTATGGCCGCCGTTCCCGCGTGGAAAGTCGTCCTTGAATCGGGATTTACGTTGTTTACGTCCACGTCGAAATCAATAGGCCCGTGCGGCGTACTTAGCCGCAATGCACACTGGGAAATGTAGGCGCCCGGCGCATGAGCAGTAGAGGAAAAACGTGAGGTCAAGCGCCATTAACATAAAACACGCCCCCCTCAAACACATTGGAATTAGGCGCCCTTACGCCCGCCGCATTTACGCTACGCCGCCGTAACATAGCAGGCAAGTACATTGTGAATCATGTACTTGCCTCGCTAACTTACGGCGGCGTAGCTTAAATTCCTTAAGCTACGCCGCCGCAAAGTTACGCGAACGTACCTGAATCTACCTAATAGACTGTTGCTCCAGAGCTTAGTAAATGAGGGGAAGCTCTGCTGACCCCCATCATCCAATTGCATGCAAGCAAAAAATGCTTTCTCTCCTTGCATGTGATTGGGTATTCTCTGCAAAGTGGATCTTTAGGGAGGATTTACTAAAGGCAAAAACTGTTGCACTTTGCAAGGTCAGTTGCTCCATCCCATTTACTAATCTATGAGGAAAAGCTTGCATGTGATTGGATGATGGAAATCAGCAGAGCTTCCCCATCATTTACTAAACTCTGAAGCAGCTGCCCTTGCAAAGTGCACAGTCTATTTGCCTTTAGTAAATTCACCCGAAAGATTCCCTTTGCAAAGAATTCCCAATCACATGCAGAAAAAAAAAAAAAGAAACGCCCTTTTGCTTGCACGTGATTGGATGAGGGAAGTTAGCAGAGCTTCCCCGTCATTTACGAAGCTCTGGAGCAGCTGCCCTTGCAAAGTGCACCGTCTATTTGCCTTTAGTAACCCCCCCCCCCATGTACTGTCATTACCCCTCCGCTATCCTGACTGACGCGTCACGGGAAGAAGAGAAAACAAAACGGCGATCGCAATTGATTGCGTCCTCATTGCCCCGCCCCCTTCAGGAATGCCGATCGATAATTAAAGTCATTGATAAATCCCTGCGTTGTACGCGGCCCGTCGGCAATGATTGGCCCTCCCCTCCGCCGCTCAGCGTGATCGATAATTACTTTCTGTAGAGAGGAGGAAAAAGAAAAAGTGAAAATAATTTAATGTGAAGATTTTAATCTGAGTAATAAATTGGGGGGGGGGGGGGGGAGGGGAAATCCAATAATGAGAAGAATAATTGGAAGGAGAGACGATGGCGCGATTGGTAAACGGCGAGGATTTGTATGCGAGCGCGGCTCTAAGTGCACGGGAAGAATCGCTCCGTTTAATAATTTAGTGCCGCGCTCCGTGCCCTCGGTGCCGGGGATCGATACGCGCCGCAAGTTTTCCTTTCTTGTGTTTTTTTTTTCTTTTTTCTTTCTTTTCTCTGTGAAGGGACGCAGAGCTTCCTCCGTCTCCGGCGCGGGGGGGGGGGGGGGGGGGGGTGCAGCTGCCGCTCACAAGATGGATGTCTTTACAAATGTACAATTATTTATCTAACATGTCCATTGAGAAGTGACACGTTCAATATGCTGCGTGCATGGGGGGCCCCGGCATAGGGCCCCCGAGGGGTGTTTATAGAGAGGGATGAGGATTGTATCACTGGACCCCCCCCCCCTCCCCCCCCCTACAATATATAGAGGTCTGTCTGTGTTCATATATCCACAACGCCTTCATCAATGTGATGTGTGGCCGCACTCACTGGGGCTTATTAATATTGCGACATTCAGATGTTTTTTGGTAAATGTGAGAAGAGCCGTTGTGTTCTTTTTGGTCAGCGGTGGCTTTGGCCTTGGAACTCTCCCATGGACGCCATTTTTTCCCCGTCTCTTTCTTATTGGTGAATGATGAACACCGATCTCACCTGAGGGAAGGTCTGTACATGTTCTCGGCTCTTTTATGTCCTCCTGGATGAGTCCTCGTCACGTTCTTGGAGTCATTTTTGTAGGCCGGTGACTTGTCCTCAATGTTCCCCTGTGGGGGAAGTTCCTTCGCTGACTGCGCAGGCGCAAACTTCCCGACGGAAATTCCCGAACCTCGCCCTGCATCCAGGCTCATTCTTTAACATCCCCGTGGATTGGAGGATGTTAAAAAAAAGAGCCAGGAGGCCGAGCGAGCGAGGACGTGAGGCCGACTGGCCACTTACCTCAAAATC
Organism: Rana temporaria; assembly: GCF_905171775.1. Classification (NCBI taxonomy): domain Eukaryota; kingdom Metazoa; phylum Chordata; class Amphibia; order Anura; family Ranidae; genus Rana; species Rana temporaria. Next base: position 144,751,421 of record NC_053500.1, on the reverse strand, counting down.
CACGTCGCCCTGGATGCCGGCCGAGGTTCGGAGATTTCCGTCAGCAAGTTTTGCACCTGCACAGGGCTTGAAGGAACTTTCCCGATAGCTGGAACCAGCTCAGCGCATCAGTTTGCGCATGCGCTGGAACTTCCAGGATACCTGAAACCAGCACGGCAGATCACCGGCAACTCCTGGGAAGGTTCACCACTGTTCCATGTTATCTCCATTTGTGGATATTGGACCCCCCCCCCCCCCCTCCGAGGTTTACTGGAGTTCAAAAACCTTAGAAATGACCTTGAAACCCTTCCTAGACCGATACATGAGCATTACTTTGTTTCTAATCTGTTTTTGAATATTTTTAGATTGTGGCGGCTGATGTGCAGTTTTTTGTGATCTGTTGGCGTTCTTCTCTTTGTCAGACGGCTTCTATTTATGTGATTTCTTGATTCAACAGGTCTGGCAGTAATCAGGCCTGGGTGTGGCAAGTGAAATTTAACTCCGCTTTCCAAAAATGGTGGTTAATTACAATTCACTCATGATTCAGCATGGGAGGGGGGGGGGGTAATTACTTTTTCACATAGGGACAGGCAGGTTTGAACAGCTTTTTTTCCCCTTAATAATTGGAAATAATAATAAAAAAATGCATCTTGGATTTTCTCCAGTTATCTTTGTGTAATATTAAATTTTTTTTGATGATTTGAATCATGTAAGTGTGAGGAATATGCAAACAAAAAAAAAAAAAGGAAGGAACAATTGTGTGAAAAAATATTTGCTCCCTTCCTGATTTTTTTATAATTTTTTTTTGCATATTTCTCACACTTACATGATTCAAATCATCAAACAAATTGTAATATTACACAAAGATAACCCGAGGAAATCCAAGATGCATTTTTAAAATATTATTTCCATTTATTATTTATATGTATGTATGTATGTATGTGTGTGTGTGTGTGTGTGTGTGTGTGTGTGTGTGTGTGTGTGTGTGTGTATATATATATATATATATATATATATATATATATATATATATATATATATATATAATATAAAAAATAGTTGTGGGGGGAGGGCATAAAAACGCAATGGAAAAAACAAATATATATATACACACACACACACACAGTTGTGTGAAAAAGTATTTGCCCCCTTCCTGATTTATTTTTTTGCATATCTCTCACACTTAAATAATTTAGATCATCAAACAAATTGTAATATTACACAAAGATAATACAGGCCAAATAAAAATGATTTTATATATATATATATATATATATATATATATATATATATATATATATATATATATATATATAAATAACAATTGAAGGGGAAAAAAAACAATGTTTTATATATATATATATGCACACATACATTTCATAAATATATATTTAATATATATATATTTTTTTTAATGCCCCAATAAAAAATATTTTATAGTTCTGGGGTGGGGTAGGGCATAACAAATGAATATATATATATATATATATATATATATATATATATATATATATATATATATATTCATATTCATTTGTTATGCCCTACCCCACCCCAGAACTATAAAATATTTTTATAGGGGCATTAAAAAAAATATATATATATTAAATATATATTTATGAAATGTATGTGTGCATATATATATATAAACAAATAATAAAAAAAAATCTCCCATGACTTGTTATGCGCCCTACTGCCAAACTTTATATCTTTGTATACGGATATGGATTATATCTTTATGTAATGATATAAAAAATAATAATAATATAAGAAAATAAGAAAAAAATATATATATTAAATATATATTTATGAAATGTATGTATGTGTGTGTAATATAATTTTTTTTTTTTAATTGTTATGCCCTACCCCCAAACGTTATATCTTTATATACGGATATGATTATATCTGTATGAAAAAATATTAAATAATAATAATATATACTGTACATACAGTATGTCAAAGGAGAGAGAATTTTTTTTCCTTCCTCTTGACTTTTTATGCCCATATATATATATATAACCTTTCTTCTTTTTTTTTTCTTCAATTGTTATGCCCCCCCCCCACAACTTTTTTCGCACATATATATGAAAATATTATTTTTTATTTTTTGACTTTGTTATGATCTCTTCCTCCCCCACATTTTTTCCTATATCCTTTAAAAAAGAAGGAAATGTCTATAGAATATTATCCACGGCGTATTTTGGTGTTTATAGGTGACATAAAATATTGTATTTGTGGTTATGAGAACACAGAAGGCTCCTGTTCCTCCCGCGGACGCGGTTTCCTCGTATAAAGCCCATAAACGCCGAACACGTTTTATAGAAGTTTGAAAACTTGACACCACTTTGCAGACAGAAGAAAAATCCGTATAAAAGAACCGCAAAGTGTGCGTTTCCCTAAATGTTTTCTTTTCTCTTCTCTCTCTGCACCGCCGAGGTGACGGCGAGCGACGTGCCATGAAACGCGCCGGCTTCGCGGCTCAGGGCGAGCGCATGAATTGTGGTGTTTTTACAGCGAGCGCCAGAACTCCGCTGAATATTCATTATATGGCGATGTAAACACGCCGCCGTAAAAGAGACGTACGCCACGCCGTTCCATTAGCGTTAGACAGTTTCTATAATCAGATTACGCCGCTTTAATTATTGCGTTTTTTTTATGTCCAGATTGATGAAGCGATTCTCCGTTTTTATAAATCAAATTACCGGCAGCTTGAGGAAGGGATGCGGCGCAGATGTTGGCGGATCGGCGGTGCAGATGTTGGCGGATCGGCGCAGCTTTGTAGTGGAGGACTTTGGGTTTAGACCATAGAGACGCTATTCCTCCCATTGATACCAATGTTGGGGCATTATTACTCCCTCTAATACCAATCATGGGGTATTGTTTCCTCCCTCTGGCCACAGTCGGGCCTTTCCAACGTTTGAAGGAGACCCCCTGCTCTAGAGCAGTGGTCTCCAAACTGCGGCCCAGGGGCCGGATGCAGCCCTTTGCTTGCTTTTATCTGGCCCTTGGGGAAGTATTTCATTCATCTACACCAACAAAGGGGCACAGTTACTCATGACACCAACAATTGGGCCCAATGACACCAAAGATGGGGCACAATTCCACCCAATGCCATCAACAATAGGGCCCAATGACTGGGCACAATTCCTACCAAAGACACCAACGATGGGGCACAATTCCTCCCAATGACATCAACAATGGGGCCCAATGATGGGGCACAATTCCTACCAAAGACACCAAAGATGGGGCACAATTCCTACCAAAGACACCAAAGATGGGGCCCAATGACGGGGCACAATTCCTCCCAATGACATCAACAATGGGGCCCAATGACGGGGCACAATTCCTACCAATGACATCAACAATGGGGCCCAATGACGGGGCACAATTCCTACCAAAGACACCAAAGATGGGGCACAATTCCTCCCAATGACATCAACGATGGGGCCCAATGACGGGGCACAATTCCTACCAAAGACACCAAAGATGGGGCACAATTCCTCCCAATGACATCAACGATGGGGCCCAATGACGGGGCACAATTCCTACCAAAGACACCAATGATGGGGCCCAATGACGGGGCACAATTCCTACCAAAGACACCAAAGATGGGCACAATTCCTCCCAATGACATGAACAATGGGGCCCAATGATGGGGCACAATTCCTACCAAAGACACCAAAGATGGGGCACAATTCCTCCCAATGACATCATCAATGGGGGCCAATAATGGGGCACAGTTCCTACCAAAGACACCAAAGATGGGGCACAATTCCTCCCAATGACATCAACAATGGGGCCCAATGATGGGGCACAATTCCTACCAAAGACACCAAAGATGGGGCACAATTCCTACCAAAGACACCAAAGATGGGGCCCAATGACGGGGCACAATTCCTCCCAATGACATCAACAATGGGGCCCAATGACGGGGCACAATTCCTACCAAAGACACCAAAGATGGGCACAATTCCTCCCAATGACATGAACAATGGGGCCCAATGATGGGGCACAATTCCTACCAAAGACACCAAAGATGGGGCACAATTCCTCCCAATGACATCATCAATGGGGTCCAATGACAGGGCACAATTCCTCCCAATGACATCAACAATGGGGCCCAATGACGGGGCACAATTCCTCCCAATGACACAAGTGATGGGGCACGATTCCTCTCACTGACACCGAAGATGGGGCATGGTTTACTCCAACTGATGCTGGGACCTTTTTCTACTCCTTTTGGCCACAGTCCGGCCCCCTAAAGCCTGATGGACAGTAAAGTGGCCCTGTGCTTAGAAAGTTCAGAGACCCCCTGCTCTAGAGGATTCCAGCGCCGCTCACGTGGCGAGAATGCGGCAGATAAAACGCGTGACGTCATAAAGATGAATTCCAAACAAGGGCGATTTTTTTGTGACCTGACCGCTGACACTCTTTTGTGTTCAAACGGGACAAAGCTTTATTCATAAGTTGTTCTTCTGCGTTTAACTTCACAGAAAAATAAAGTTTTTATAGAACATGTTGGAAATAGAAAAGTCTCCGGATGACTTAAAGTGGACAAGATGGAGTTTCCCTGAATAATCACGTTTGTAACGCGAAGAGGCGCGTAATCGCTGATTGGCCGCGATGGCCTCAGGAACTCTGATCTGAGGAAATTCGCTTTCTAACCCCCCCCCCCCCCCAAGAAGCCCACTGTAAATCTCTTCACACATTGACGTAAAAAACAATAGAGCTGTAGAGGGTGAGAGCTCCGTCAATACAAGGAGGGCTTATGGCGGCCATATAACCCCCACCAAGGGGCATTAGGACAATTAAATGGCCGTATTATGTCACTAATTGTCACTTTCAGCTCCTTCTCCAGGCTGCCTCTCAGCAAGACGCCCTTCTCACTTCAAGAGGCTCTTTTGTCACCCTCTCCACCCCCCCAGGACACCCTATCATAACTCTTTCATCCATGGCTCCAGAGCGCCCCCTCTATGTGCGGCACATACACTGCAGCTAAAAGAGGCAGAAAAGTGGAAGCAATACCCCGGCATGGTCCAATGAAGGTCCTCATGGCAAATAATACATAGACATCGAGGATTATCCTACCAGAGAATGTACATTACAGATACACACGATTCTGCGCTAAAATGAGAATCGCGATTAGAAGATGGATCACGATTCTCGCGGCGTAACATCATCTTTCACATTAAAACAAAAAATAAATAAAAATTGGGCTAACTTTACTGTTTTTTTTTTATTATTCATTGAAGTGTATTTTTTTCCCCAAAAACTGCATTTGAAAGACCGCTGGGCAAATACAGTGCGACATAAAATGTTGCAACAACCACCTTTTTAGTCCCTAGGGTCTCTGCTAAAATATATTAGCCGGATTCAGGTACAGTAACGACCGCGTATCAGTATATACGCCGTCGTAAGTCTGAATCCGCGCCGTTGTATCTTTAAGCGTATTCTCAAATTGAGATACGCTTACCTGTTGCTAAGATACGACCGGCGTAAGTCTCCTATGCCGTTGTATCTTAGCTGCATATTTACGCTGGCCGCTAGGGGCGTGTACGTGGATTCACGCCGAAAATATGTAAATGAGCTAGATACGCCTATTCACGAACGTACGTACGCCCGTCGCAGTAAGATACGACGTTTACGTAAGGCGTTTTTCAGGCGTAAAGATAAACCACCTAAAAGATGGCGCAGCCAATGTTAAGTATGGACGTCGGAACAGCCGTTGAATTTCACGTCGTTTACGCCATTTGCGTTAATTTGTACGTGAATGGGGCTGGGCGTAGGTTACGTTCACGTCGAAAGCATTGACTATTTGCAACGTGATTTTGAGCATGCGCACTGGGATACGTCCTCGGACGGCGCATGCGCCGTTCGCTAGGCGCGTCATTTACGTGGGGTCACGATTCATTACCATACAACACGCCCCCTACCAGCCTACTTTGAATTAGGCGGGCTTACGCCGGCTCATTTACGATACGCCGATGTAACTTAGGGAGCAAGTGCTTTGTGAATACAGTACTTGCCTCACTGTGTAACGTCGGCGTAGCGCAAATGGGATGCGTTACGCCGAACTACAGAAGCGCCGCTCTACCCGAATCCGGCTATATATATATATATATAATGTTTGGGGGTTCCAAGTAATTTTCTAGCAAAAAATATTGATTTTTAACTTAAAGCGGAGGTCCACACAAAAAGTGAACCTCCGTTTTTCGGAAACCCCCCCCCCCCCCCTCCGGTCTCACATTTGGCACCTTTCAGGGGGGGGGGGGTGCAGATACCTGTATAATACAGGTATTTGTACCTGATTTTTTTTGGGGGGGTGTCAATTGTTGGGGCGCAGTTTGGTATGTTTGCACTGGTCTCTAGTGTATGGAAACCATGGAGTAGGGCTTGGGGCCCAACCAAACGGTGTCAGAAAGTCCTCCAACCAGATCAGTGATAAAGTCTTCTTAGGCTGGCCATAGATGGGCTGAAACTTGGCTGGTTCCGCAAGGTGGGGGGGGGGGGGGGGGTTCTCCATCCAAAATGTACATGTGTGTGGAGGAATGACGAAAAAGAGGACCTGTCTATGTCCAGCTTCAGAACAGAAGGTTCAGTTGGAGAGCTTTTCGGTTGCTTTAGTCCAATCTCCCCATAACCTGTGTACTGGCGTCTATATATACAGTATATATACAATTATATAGATATCATTTGTGTGATTGATCACGATGCAGATCTCTGCAATCTGCTGATGCCGACATTTCTATACGCTCAATTATATTTTTAATTTAGTTTTCGTTACACGTGATTTCACTTGTAATATAAGAAAGAAAAAGCACAATAGAGCTTCCCTAAGGCGCGTCTAAACCTAAAAACAAATCAATCTGTAATAGATTGCAGTGTACCCGTCCTCAGGTGTGGTGGCTGCATTTTTCCCCCTTTAGTTTCACCCGGTGAATAACGCACTTCCTGTCTTAGGGTGACAACGCTCAGTTCTCCCCCTCCTCTCTGTGGAGGGAGACATGCGTGTCACACCGTCTCAACTTTAAATGTATTTTATCAAGAACAAAAGGGATGTTCTGTACTTGCTCCCCATCGTTGGTGTCAGTGAGAGGAATGGTGCCCCTTTGTTGGCGTTGGAAGAATGATGTCCCTTCGTTGGTGTTAGTTGGAGGAATGGTGCCCCTTCGTTGGCGTTGGAAGAATGATGTCCCTTCATTGGTGTTAGTTGGAGGAATGGTGCCCCTTCGTTGGTGTTGGAGAAATGGTGCCCCTTCGTTGGTGTTGGAGAAATGGTGCCCCTTCGTTTGTGTTGGAGGAATAGTGGTCCATCGTTGGTGTTGGAGGAATGGTGCCCCTTTGTTGGTGTTGAAGGAATGGTGCCCCTTTGTTGGTGTTGGAGGAATGGTGCCCCTTCGTTGGTGTTGGAGGAATGGTGCCCCTTCGTTGGTGTTGGAGGAATGGTGCCCCTTCGTTGGTGTTGGAGGAATGGTGCCCCTTCGTTGGTGTTGGAGGAATGGTGCCCGTTCGTTGGTGTTGGAGGAATGGTGCCCCTTTGTTGGTGTTGGAGGAATGGTGCCCCTTCGTTGGTGTTGGAGGAATGGTGCCCCTTCGTTGGTGTTGGAGGAATGGTGCCCCTTCGTTGGTGTTGGAGGAATGGTGCCCGTTCGTTGGTGTTGGAGGAATGGTGCCTTCGTTGGTGTTGGAGGAATGGTGCCCCTTCGTTGGTGTTGGAGGAATGGTGCCCCTTCGTTGGTGTTGGAGGAATGGTGCCCGTTCGTTGGTGTTGGAGGAATGGTGCCTTCGTTGATGTTGGAGGAATGGTGCCCCTTCGTTGGTGTTGGAGGAATGGTGCCCCTTCGTTGGTGTTGGAGGAATGGTGCCGCTTCGTTGGTGTTGGAGGAATGGTGCCCCTTCGTTGGTGTTGGAGGATTGGTGCCCCAACGTTGGTGTTGGCGGAATGGTGCCCCTTTGTTGGTGTTATTTCGAGGAATGGTGCCCCTTTGTTGGTATCGGTGGGAGGAATGGTGCCCCTTTGTTATTTGGAGGAATGGTGGACATAGACCGGAAAGTTATCACCATATCCCACAAATCACACCATCTTGTATTGTATTGTATCAGTGTGGCCTCCCCTCAGCAATCTGTAGGTGCGATATAAATCCTGTATTATTATAATAATCTAAAACACAGAAGGTGTCAGTCCTTATTTCAGGATGGAGGGAAGAGCAATGCAAATCATTTTTTGTCCTTGGGACCAACTTTACATCCAGGACCAATGAGGACAGACACATCCTTCTACATACAGACATTGACTTCATAGAGGCCATGAGGCCAATTTCTGTAATAAAATCTCACTCTGTAGATAACGGCGGGCGATTGGTACGATTATGCGGAGCGATTGGTACGATTATGCAGGGCGATTGGTACGATTATGCGGGGCGATTGGTACGATTATGCGGGGCGATTGGTACGATTTATGCAGGGCGATTGGTACGATTATGCAGGGCGATTGGTACGATTATGCGGGGCGATTGGTACGATTATGCGGGGCGATTGGTACGATTTATGCGGGGCGATTGGTACGATTATGTGGGGCGATTGGTACGATTATGTGGGGCGATTGGTACGATTATGTGGGGCGATTGGTACAATCCTTCCACAAACACAAGGACTGAATTGTAAGAGTTTCTATTTGAAGGACACGACTCCTCGAGTTTATTTTCTTTATCCTCTCATTGTTTCCTCTTCTTGTCTGTAGTGTTTGTCTTTCCTCCCCCGGGGGTCCCTCGCTGTTTGTTTCTGATGTGAAGTGCTGTGTACACAGGCGGGGCCCTCCCAGTACAGCCTGAGCCCCGACCAAGATGGCCGCCCTCTTGCTCACGACACTATTTGTAATGCGGTGGGTTACACACGAGTGAGTCGGGACGGTGGGTTACACACGAGTGAGTCGGGACGGTGGGTTACACACGGGTGAGTCGGGACGGTGGGTTACACACGAGTGAGTCGGGACGGTGGGTTACACACGAGTGAGTCGGGACGGTGGGTTACACACGAGTGAGTCGGGACGGAGGGTTACACACGAGTGAGTCGGGACGGTGGGTTACACACGGGTGAGTCGGGACGGTGGGTTACACACGAGTGAGTCGGGACGGTGGGTTACACACGAGTGAGTCGGGACGGTGGGTTACACACGAGTGAGTCGGGACGGTGGGTTACACACGGGTGAGTCGGGACGGTGGGTTACACACGGGTGAGTCGGGACGGTGGGTTACACACGAGTGAGTCGGGACGGTGGGTTACACACGAGTGAGTCGGGACGGTGGGTTACACACGGGTGAGTCGGGACGGTGGGTTACACACGGGTGAGTCGGGACGGTGGGTTACACACGGGTGAGTCGGGACGGTGGGTTACACACGGGTAAGTCGGGACGGTGGGTTACACACGGGTGAGTCGGGACGGTGGGTTACACACGGGTGAGTCGGGACGGTGGGTTACACACGAGTGAGTCGGGACGGTGGGTTACACACGAGTGAGTCGGGACGGTGGGTTACACACGGGTGAGTCGGGACGGTGGGTTACACACGAGTGAGTCGGGACGGTGGGTTACACACGAGTGAGTCGGGACGGTGGGTTACACACGGGTGAGTCGGGACGGTGGGTTACACACGGGTGAGTCGGGACGGTGGGTTACACACGAGTGAGTCGGGACGGTGGGTTACACACGAGTGAGTCGGGACGGTGGGTTACACACGGGTGAGTCGGGACGGTGGGTTACACACGGGTGAGTCGGGACGGTGGGTTACACACGGGTGAGTCGGGACGGTGGGTTACACACGGGTGAGTCGGGACGGTGGGTTACACACGGGTGAGTCGGGACGGTGGGTTACACACGAGTGAGTCGGGACGGTGGGTTACACACGAGTGAGTCGGGACGGTGGGTTACACACGGGTGAGTCGGGACGGAGGGTTACACACGGGTGAGTCGGGACGGTGGGTTACACACGGGTGAGTCGGGACGGAGGGTTACACACGGGTGAGTCGGGACGGTGGGTTACACACGGGTGAGTCGGGACGGTGGGTTACACACGGGTGAGTCGGGACGGTGGGTTACACACGGGTGAGTCGGGACGGTGGGTCTCCATGTGGAGAAATAAAGATGGATTTGTATCATATGAAGGCGTGGAGGTGATAATGGTCTTCTAGGGCACTCCAGGTACGAGCCGTGTCACCGCACACGCCGTCCAGTGCAGCCACATGTGAAGGGCCACATGTGAAGGGGACACGTCTGCTGAGTGACGCTAACACAATGCTGAGCAGCTGGGCTGGAAGAGGTAATCGAATATGGGCCGGGCGACGCGCTTCAATGTCGCGTTTAACTCCGCGCCTTCCCGCGGAGCATGTAGAGGGTCCACAGAGACGGAGCATGCAGGTCATACCATGTAAAGCATTCTGCAAGAGTTTCATATTCATATTTATATCTATCTAATCATCATCATCATCCTCCTCATCCTCATATATATATATATATATATATATATATGTAGCGCCCACCCCAAATCTAGGGGGCGCTATTTCAAATTTAAGGGATGTCTAGGCCAATACTTAGGGGGACTATGCGGGTGAGAGGGGCCTATCCGGGTGAGAGGGGCCTATCCGGGTGAGAGGGGCCTATCCGGGTGAGAGGGGCCTATCCGGGTGAGAGGGGCCTATCCGGGTGAGAGGGGCCTATCCGGGTGAGAGGGGCCTATCCGGGTGAGAGGGGCCTATCCGGGTGAGAGGGGCCTATCCGGTTGAGAGGGGCCTATCCGGGTGAGAGGGGCCTATCCGGGTGAGAGGGGCCTATCCGGGTGAGAGGGGCCTATCCGGGTGAGAGGGGCCTATCCGGGTGAGAGGGGTCTATCCGGGTGAGAGGGGCCTATCCGGGTGAGCAGTACCCACTCAATAGCGGAGCGTGGAGACCGATTGATTATTTTGAGCATTCTGTACCGCGTGCCTGAACCTTCCCCCCCGCTCTTCTCCTCCCTTCTACTTTCTCTTGTTGAAGTTTCCCTGCAGAGAAAATAAAACCTGACTTTTGAAGGTTTTCCATCTGTCTGGACTTTGCATTTATTATGGACTCCACACCCTGACAACAAAGCTTTAGAGGTAACGTGCAAACCCAGGAATGAACCAGCGGCTCCTTTGGGGGTAGTGCTACACACATATATACGGTATATATACACTTGGTATAGGAGAGATTGTTGGGTGTGTGGTTTTATCTTCACGTCTTTCCGTTCCGAGGTCCAGAATGGGATTTCTGCTTCTAATTTGCTGTGTGGGCCGGACTGCCAAGTTCTGCGCTGAGCAGCTGTTGGAAAGGTGTTCAGTATAAAGTCCCTTTCCAAATACTCCTGACCGGGTTTTCTGTAACCCCTCGTGAGCCAGACGGATACAGGGCCGCCCCTCCCCCTGGCGAGCTCCTCAGTAAACCTGATCCCACTGCAAGGTGTTTTTTCACCTCAATGCATGAAGTGAAAAAACACGAACCTTTACAACCCCTTTTAATTAATCAAAACCAAAGTTAGAAGCTGATTGGCCGCCATGCAGAGCTGCAGCAGATTTTACACTCTCCAGTTTTAGTAAATCCCCCCCCCCCCCCCCGATGAGGTTTAGTGTCGCATGGAGGAATGAAGGTCTGTACTGCGCTATGGCTGTGAGGGCCGACACTCCGCAGGACTAGGCAGAGGGGGGGGGGCTTTATCCTGCCCGAGGACGGTTAACACATGAAGTCCATCGCTCAGCAGCCGGGACACATCTGTTTGGCTTCTTGTCGCCACACCAGGGCCATTACCATCACAATGGGCCCCCCGCTTGTGTCCTATATGGCAGGTCAGGGAGGACGAGGGGGTGACCTGGCGGGTGAACCGGCCGGGTTCAGCGGCGTGTCAGCAGATGTGTTAACATCAGACGATTAGTAGGGGGTTGGAATAGATGAAGCCGAGGGCAGTTCGATATTCATACATAACATGGCGGCGGGCCCAGATCTCGCGTCCCAACCATAGAACAATTTTACTGACCATACTCTTGTGTTTAATCACCATTCTCACCCTGAAAGGACGCTGTGCATACAAAACAAAATGGCTACTGAAATCAACTGAATATTGAACCCTACGGACTAAGACTGGGGCGCCATTAAAGTTCATGTGCGTGCAAAGGCCGGCGTCCCAATACTTTTGGTAATATGATTGAATTATAAATGATGATTGTGCACATTGCGAATAAAAATAGACGAGTATGCAAAGAAATAAAAGTTTTCCTCACCTTTCATCCTACGTAATACAAGAATCCGAAAAAATGTAGATATAATATTAGGATTTAAAGGGAAAAAAACACATCTCGGTGATGTCACTGGTCTCTAGTGATTGGATAGGCTGTGTTCTCATGAATATGAAGGGTCTCTGTGATGTCACTGGTCTCTAGTGATTGGATAGGCTGTGTTCTCATGAATATGAAGGGTCTCTGTGATGTCACTGGTCTCTAGTGATTGGATTGGCTGTGTTCTCATGAATATGAAGGGTCTCGGTGATGTCACTGGTCTCTAGTGATTGGATAGGCTTTGTTCTCATGAATATGAAGGGTCTCGGTGATGTCACTGGTCTCTAGTGATGGACAGGCTGTGTTCTCATGAATATGAAGAGTCTCTGTGATGTCACTGGTCTCTAGTGATTGGATAGGTTGTGTTCTCATGAATATGAAGGGTCTTGGTGATGTCACTGGTCTCTAGTGATTGGATAGGCTGTGTTCTCATGAATATGAAGGGTCTCTGTGATGTCACTGGTCTCTAGTGATTGGATAGGCTGTGTTCTCATGAATATGAAGGGTCTCGGCGATGTCACTGGTCTCTAGTGATTGGATAGGCTGTGTTCTCATGAATATGAAGAGTCTCGGTGATGTCACTGGTCTCTAGTGATTGGATAGGCTGTGTTCTCATGAATATGAAGGGTCTCTGTGATGTCACTGGTCTCTAGTGATTGGATAGGCTGTGTTCTCATGAATATGAAGGGTCTCGGCGATGTCACTGGTCTCTAGTGATTGGATAGGCTGTGTCCTCATGAATATAAAGAGTCTCGGTGATGTCACTGGTCTCTAGTGATTGGATAGGCTGTGTTCTCATGAATATGAAGGGTCTCTGTGATGTCACTGGTCTCTAGTGATTGGATAGGCTGTGTTCTCATGAATATGAAGGGTCTCGGCGATGTCACTGGTCTCTAGTGATTGGATAGGCTGTGTTCTCATGAATATGAAGGGTCTCGGCGATGTCACTGGTCTCTAGTGATTGGATAGGCTGTGTTCTCATGAATATGAAGGGTCTCTGTGATGTCACTGGTCTCTAGTGATTGGATAGGTTGTGTTCTCATGAATATGAAGGGTCTTGGTGATGTCACTGGTCTCTAGTGATCGGATAGGCTGTGTTCTCATGAATATGAAGGGTCTTGGTGATGTCACTGGTCTCTAGTGATTGGATAGGCTGTGTTCTCATGGATATGAAGGGTCTTGTGATGTCACTGGTCTCTAGTGATTGGATAGGCTGTGTTCTCATGAATATGAAGGGTCTCGGTGATGTCACTGGTCTCTAGTGATTGGATAGGCTGTGTTCTCATGAATATGAAGGGTCTCTGTGATGTCACTGGTCTCTAGTGATTGGATAGGCTGTGTTCTCATGGATATGAAGGGTCTTGTGATGTCACTGGTCTCTAGTGATTGGATAGGCTGTGTTCCCATGAATATGAAGGGTCTCGGTGATGTCACTGGTCTCTAGTGATTGGATAGGCTGTGTTCTCATGAATATGAAGGGTCTCTGTGATGTCACTGGTCTCTAGTGATTGGATAGGTTGTGTTCTCATGAATATGAAGGGTCTTGGTGATGTCACTGGTCTCTAGTGATTGGATAGGCTGTGTTCCCATGAATATGAAGGGTCTGGGTGATGTCACTGGTCTCTAGTGATGGATATTCTGCGTTGTTTTGCGAGTTCACTCCTAGCACCAAATGGCATTCTGGTCTCATTGTAAGTGACTGGTACCCCTGGCACGTAGTAACATCCAATGTTGGACAATGCATCCTTGTTAGTTGATGTAATGTGTAGCATGCCTGTTGCTTGTGCTCAGTGGACCATCCTGCTTTCCATTAGCACAGTTACTATCCATACTCCACTGACTTTCCTGGCATGTGAGCATGGTGGTGGGGGGGCACGCTGGCACACTAATATGAATGTATCTGGACACAACACCTCCTTTAATGACGGGACCTGAGGGCCTTTACATGGACCCTGATGGAGGTGATTTCCTGACCCACCTTCCACACCGGGCGGAAAGAATTCCGGCCAAGAGCCAAATCCCACGTCGATGCCTCAGATTAGAATAATGGGGGCTAATGGTCACTTGGAAGAAGAGGAAATATTTAGCGTTTCCTGGATTCAGGATAATGGCATTCATTTCCAATAGGCAGTAATGACAGGAAAATGAGTGGCCGGGCACATGTGTACGATCAGACCTGACAAACACATGTGGGATTGGTAAAGAAAGACAATACAGCGACTGCAATGTGATTTTATTTTTATTTTGAATCTTTATTAAGAGTAACAAAGGGAGAAATAGTGCCCCATTGTTGGTGTCAGTGGGAGAAATGGGGCCCCATTGTTGGTATCAGTGGGAGAAATGGTGCCCCATTGTTGGTGTCAGTGGGAGAAATGGGGCCCCATTGTTGGTGTCAGTGGGAGAAATGGGGCCCCATTGTTGGTGTCAGTGGGAGAAATGGTGCCCCATTGTTGGTGTCAGTGGGAGAAATGGTGCCCCATTGTTGGTGTCAGTGGGAGAAATGGTGCCCCATTGTTGGTGTCAGTTGGCAGGATAGTGTCTCCTATCAATGTGAGCAATAGTGCCCCAAGGGCCAGATAAAAGGCAGGCAAAAGGCCACAGTTTGGAGACCACTGCTTTAGACTGACAGGCCTGTGCAAAGTAATAAAACTCTGATTGGCTGATAGTGTTGACCCCTCCCACTCCCAGTATGACCACTATGAAGAGGAATATTGGTGTCTAAGGTCATATACAGATTCATATTTATAAGAAAACCAATATATATATATAATGGCCCGGATTCACATACATTGGCGCATATTTATGCCGGCGTAGCGTATCGCATATATACGCTACGCCGGCGCAGCGCACAGGGGCAAGCACTGGATTCACAAAGCACTCGCTCCCAAATGTACGCTGGGTTCCCTCGGCGTAAGCCAGCGTAGGTGGAAGTGGGCGTGAGCCATGCTAATGAGGCGTGACCCAATGCAAATGATGGGCCAAGCGCCATAGAAGTACTTAAAATGAACGGCGCATGCGCCGTCCCATGGCCGCATCCCAGTGCGCATGCTCAGAATCACATCGAAACATCAGCCGAAGATACGTCGAATCACTGCCTACGACGTGAACGTAACCTACGCCCAGCCATATTCACGTACTACGTAAACGACGTAAAATACGACGGCTTGTGTTCCCTGGTCCATACCTTTGCATGAGTTGCTCCTCATATATGGGGAATAACTTTACGCCGGACGTACGACTTACGCAACCAGCGTATATTATGCGCCGGTATGCAAGTACGTTCGTGAATCGGCGTATCTCCCTCATTTGCATATGTGCATAGAAAATCAATGGGAGCGGAAAATGCGGCCAGCGTAAATATGCGCCCACGATGCGGCGGCGTAGGCAAGTTACGTCGGTCGTAGGAGGCCTATTTTCCGGCGTATCTCAGATTGTGGGCACGGCACACAGATACGATAGATAGACTTACGCGGCGTATATCGAGATACGCCGGCGTAAGTGCTTTGTGAATCCGGGCCGTTGTATTTTGTAACTGTAGGAGGATGAAATATCCGTCTGCAGTTCAGATTTAAAATATAACCAAGGACAAAAAGTTGTGGAGAGGGATTGGAACCCCCGTCTGTGCCCCCGTTAGGGAAATTTGTCCTCCATGTGTCCGGTTTACCATCATCATTGAAAGTAAATCCCAAATTTTGGGTTGTCCACAGGGAAACGTTCCATTGAGGACATTAGTTCTGGTGACCTGGGGGGGTCCCCAAGAGCATCCCTTAATTTTCAGAGATTTCCTCTCACATCCTTTTGTTTGCTATGGGACAGGAAGTGAAGGGAAATCTCCCAAACCTGACGGGTTATAACTTCCATTTATTTTATCCAAAATGAAAAAGCAAAAGGTTTTGCCTCTACAGTGGAACCTCGGATTGTGAGTAACGTGGTTTACAAGCCACTTTGCGAGCGCTGTCCAGCAAGACGAGCAGAATTCAAGCCTCTGGGGTGTGCAGTACCGCATGTGGCCAGAGGTGACGCTCGGAGCCGCTTAGAGACACTCAGAAACACTCCGTTCCCGAGTGTCTCCAAGTGGTCTCAGAGTGTCTCCGTCGCCCCCCCCCCACCTCTGGCCACATGCGGTACTGCATAGATGAGCAGTGGCTGTGGAACGGATTATCTGAATTTCCATTATTTCTTATAGGGAAACTTGCTTTGATATACAAGTGCTTTGGATTACAAGCATTCTTCTGGAACTAATTATGCTCATAATCCGAGGTATTTACGGTATTTCTAATTTTGCGTCTCCATTTCTCTTTACGTTTACAGATTTGTTGGACGGATCCGACTCCAAAGCACCTTCAGCGTCACTTACATTAGAAAGGGAAGGTCTTCGTCCGGAGATTCGGCTAAAGGTAATGCCTTGAATCCTGAGCAGCGTCGCCGCCGCCTAACGTGACACCCAAATTTATATTTTATCGTTTTGTGAAGACGGCGACTTTCATTTTAAGTCTCTGAATTTTCTGTCACCCATGACAACCAATTGGCCTCACCATATTTCTCCAGACAGCTGATTGGTGGCTGTGAGGTGATACAGATAATTGATGATCGGTAATACAGATAACTGATGATCGGAGGGATAAGGGAAGGGCAGATAGTTCTGTATAGACCATAAAAGGCGACTAAATCCCCCGGTGACCAGAGATTCTGCGCCGTCTGTTAGTTTAGTCGATTGAGCCAACTAGATCAGTCGTTATTTGCCATAAGATTCTTTATTTTGCAGCAGTAATGATCGTTATCATAAATAACATAATTATTATAACAGTGAATTAAGCCGATCGCCATAGGAGGAGAGCGGACGGCACGCGGCATGGAAATGCTTCTGAATAGAAAAAGGGGGCGGGCCTCCGGGAGAGCGGAAAAAAAGGGAGGAGCTTTAATTTCCCAAAGTGTCTGAAATGAGAATCCTCAGTTGTAGGCACATAGCTGCCGATCCTTCTAAGTCAGGGGTAAGCAAACCTGGGGCGCTCCAGCTGTTGTGGAACTACATTTCCCATGAGGCATGATGGGACTTGTAGTTCTGCAACAGCTGGAGGGCCCCAGGTTGCCGATCCCTGGTCTAAGTGTTGTGTTGCTGGGGGTGCGAAACGTTCTTATTTCAGATGCTTTAATAATTTAAGTCTTCAGTACAGAATTTTTCACCTCTAAACCGGATGTAAAGAAAATATTTTAGAGCCAGTAAAAAACAATCTGCATTTTTATTCTCATTTCCTCAGATAATGCCAGAATGACACAGTGCCAGGCCTCGTTCACACCTCTGTGATTAAAGTTTTTTTTATTTTATTAAAAAAAAAAAAACTGTTATACTTACCTGCTCTTTGTAATAGTTTTGTACAGAGAGGCCCCCGATCCTCCTCTTCTCAGGTCCCTCACCAGCATGCTAGGCTCCTTCTATTCAGCTAATGCCCCTATGGAAACCTGATTTTCATGGGGGCACCTGTGCGTCCTCGCTCCCGAGCCACCCTGTCTATTGACAGAGTGGGCGGGCTTGGGCCCATCCTCTGCTCGGCACAGCATTTGATTGACTGGCTCCCGCTGCTCTCAATCTGCCCAGGGAGGGAGGCATCAGCGGCTGCACTGAAACATCTCTGGGTTGGATTGGAGCTCAGGTGTGTGTATAAGGGGGGCTGGGGGACTGGGGGGGGGGGGGGGGGGGGGGGGTTTGCAGCACAGGTGTTTTTCTTTTTTAATGCATAAAGGCTTTAAAGGAGAAGTAGGGACAAAGCTCTTTAGTCTGCAGACCAGATTCAGCCGACAGCAGGCTAAAATCCACTGTTGGCTGACATCACAGTTCATGCTCTGCAGGGATCCCGACAATATGTTGGGTTTCACCCACATGCCTGACCAGCAGCTTGGTTCGGCCTCTCAGCCGCTCCCACCCCCTTCCCCAGCCCGGGCAAATGAATGAGCATTGGTGGAGCGGAGCAGAGCAGAAAGAGGCGGCTGACGGTCACCAGCAATCTGCTCAGTGAGGGCCAAGAACTGAGTGATCAGCGGTCTTTAATTGCTCAGTTCTCGGTGTAGGTCGGGGATATGCAATTAGCGGACCTCCAGCTGTTGCAAAACTACAAGTCCCATCATGCCTCTAGGTCTCGTGCTTTTGGCTGTCAGAGTCTTGCTATACCTCATGGGACTTGTAGTTCTGCAACAGCTGGAGGTCCGCTAATTGCATATCCCTGGTGTAGAGGCAGGTGGGGCACATCAGACCGATGCTGCACCCACCCAGGTGAGTAGGTATGTTTGGTATTCTACGTGTTCTAAGGCTGTCTTTGCCCATATGGGATGTACAGTGTATCTACATGCGGGCAGACACATTCATGTCAACCGAGAGCAATGGCTGCCCACCGACACGGCCGCCGATCCCAAATTAATGTGGGTACATGTCCATGCCATGGGCTCCGTTCACACCTGAGCGATCCGAATCACAGCGATTCAAAATCGCAGGATGGTTGTGCGATGCCATCACAGCAAATTGCAACGAGCGACGCTTGTCACTCAGAAAGGAGCAGAAGCGTCTTTTCAGCGCTGTGATTTGCTGCCTGAAAATTTGAAGCGCCATTAAGACATAATAGCATCGCACAGGCGTTACGCCATTTGTAATTACGGGCAGAATTGCGCCAATTCAACCTGCGTTTGGGTTCGCTCAGGTGTGCATGGAGCCTTTTTATTTAGTACAGGCCCCCCCCTCCCCCTTTATCCAACCTTAGGGATCCTCCTGAGGTTCCTAGAGAAATGGGGGGTTATTTGGATTGTAAGCTCCACAAGCAAGGGCCCTCCCAACCCTCTTGTCTTGAGTTCTAGCGGTTTCCCTTTATATTATAAAGCATCACACAAACGGTTCTATAAATCCTGTATAATAATAATATAAATGGGTCAATTCTGACTTTTCAGTAAGTTACCACGGAGACCGCGGCTTTTTTTGGCCATTTGTACAGGTGAATTCTTCCCTCTGAGATGTAGTTATTATTATTATCAGGGGGCTCCTCCAGGTTGAGGCTGAGAGAGGCTGGTTTAGGCTTTGTGATTGGTAAATTAAATATGAAGGTTCGTCTCGTATGTTTTTTTTGGCAGGTAATTAAAATCATTAAAAAAACAGAGAAATAAATACAAGAACAAAGCAGATAAATTAGAACTTATTCTCTCCTTTTTTCTTCTTCTGAGGATTCTGTAGAAGATGATGGATACAATCTCTGGATGGTGTTGGACATGAGATCCCTGAACAATGGGGGGTCTTGTACGTGAAGATCGGCAAAGCCTTGTACAGGTCAGTCCACCTAAAAGTAAGAGTTCAGCTTGTGGGAGAAGTATTTGTGGCTGTAAATGAAAATCTCCATCCACCTCCTCAGGTTGCTCCGATCGATCTACTACGGTCTCTTCTCGACATTATGGCGGACACTTCGAACAATTTTGACCCATTTTTGGGACCATTGTCATTTTCACAGCTACAAATGCACTGATTACTGTGAAAATGACAATTGCAGTTGTGGTTAACTCCCAAAGGGGGCACTGAAGGGGTTAAGTGTGACCTCATCTGTGTTTCTAACAGTAGCGTCATTGATTGTGTTTCCCTATATAAGAGAACAGACGATCAATGATGGCGCCACAGTGAAGAACGGGGAAGGTGTGTGTAAATTACACACAGCTCTCCTCGTTCTTCAGCTCCGGGGACCGATCGCGGGACACCAGCGGCGATCGGGTCCCGCGGCCACGGAGCTTCGGACCGGGTCGCGTGCACTCGTCGGCGACCCCACGGCTGGGCTTAAAGGACCACGTACAGGTAAGTGGATGTGCCCACCCGTGCCATTCTGCCGACGTATATCGGCGTGAAGGGGTCCTTAAGTGGTTAACTTTCTAACCTTCTGGCTTTAAGAAACAGTTAGGCTACTTTCACACTGGAGCGCCGCCATTTTTAGCAGCAGTTTACCGTTGTTTTTGCGGCTCTTTTCAGCCGCTAGCGGGGCGCTTTTAACCCCCTGCTAGCGGACGAAAAAGGTTTTAAACCGCTGCCCATTGATTTTTACTGTCCTGCCAGCGCACCGCTCCAGTGTGAAAGCGAGGCTCTTTCAGGGCGCTGTTTTTAGCACTATAGCGCCTCAGTGTGAAAGCAGCCTTAAAAAAAAGAAAGAAAGAAAAGTGTAGTCAGTTGCAACTGTTTTTGCAGATCAAGCAGAGTAAAAAAAAAAATGGAATCCCCTAATTCTGAGGAAAATATTATGGAATCCCCGTGTACTTTGCAGGTTCTAAAACAAACCTCTGCATCAGATTACAGCCTGAAAATGATGTCATCACCAAACATCCTTTCTATTGATGGAAGAAGAAAAGTGTCCAAAATCTCAATATAAACTTCTGTGTATTTATTGAAGATTTAATTTCGTCTCCCTCGTACCTTTACCCGACATGCAAACCCCATATCATCAATGATTGTGGCGGTCGTCACACGGTGATTCCATAATATTTTCCTCAGAATTAGGTGATTCCATATATTTTCCTCAGAATTAGGTGATTCCATATATTTTTTTTCCTCTGCTTGATCTGCAAAAACAGTTGCAACTGACAACAGTTGTCATTATTTTTTTTTTATATATATATGTATGTATATAACTGTCCCTTAAAGCCAGAAGGTTGGCATGTTAAATGAAATTAGTTGAGACATGTCTAATTTTTTTATTAAAAAAAAATCATTTTCAAAGAGTGGTGATTCCATACTTTTTGCCAGGGGTTGCACATTTTTTTTTTCTTCTTCGGAACCTGTAAGAATTTTACCCATGCAAGTGCAATGTCAGTACAGCTGTTTGCTCCTTACCGCCTGTACAGGCAGACAGTTAGGCCCCTTTCACACGGGGTGGATCAGTAATGATCCGCCCCGTGTACCTCCGCTTGCTCAGCGGGGATCGCTCCGTTGATCCCCGCTGAGCCAGCGCATGACAGGGCCGTCCCCGCACACTGTGCAGGGACCGCCCTGTCTTTTCTCCGCTTTCCTCTATGGGGGGGATCGGATGAACACGGACCGTATTCACCCGATCCAATAGACGTTTGGAAAAGTAGGTTTTTCCTCCGTCACACTTTGGCAGATCGGATGTCAGCGGGCATGTCACCGCTGACATCCACGGCTCCATAGAGGAGCACGGAGCGTCCGTTCAGGTCCGCCTAAAAAACTGGCAGGCGGATCTGAACGGGCCGCCGTGTGAAAGAGCCCTTACTGAAGTACAGGAAGATCAATGAAGTACAAGTGTGCTCAGCAGCGCCCTCGCAGGTTCATTGAGAACTACAAAGCGGTCTGCCACAGTGGTAGATGGTACTTGTAGTTCATTTGTTAATTCATTCACAGAACTCTGAATGAATAATGCTGTTGTATGGGGAGAGGATCCCCTGCCTGCTGTCACAATGGGGGGGTTGGTTTGTATTCCCCCTGAATAGAGGTGTAACATGTTACTAAAGGGGAAGTATCCTTCAAAGCCCCACCCTTTTGCCGATACACGTATGTGTTCGGTGTATTAAAGTGGTTGTAAATCTTTTTTTTGGACATCTACCTATAGGTAAGCCTAGAAAAAAGCTTATCTATAGGTAGTGGAAATATCCCCTAAACGACGCACGTTTAGTGCGCCAAAAATGTTAATGGCGCATGCGCGGGGAAGAAACAAAACAAAGTGCCGTTTTAATGGCGGATCAAATGTGCAATGCACACGAGTATCATCACACGGCTCCGGCGAATCACAGAGCCGGAGGCCACGGCCCGGAAGGAAGAGGGGGGACAGAAGATGGATCCTGCGGGGACATCTCTAGATTCTTTTGCAGGTAAGTGTCACATAATGGGCTAGTATGTGATGCATACTACTAGCCCATTATGCTTTTCATTTGCAGGGAGCAAAAGAGGAAGTAAAACTCATCAGGGCTTTACTTCCTCTATAGGGCCCCACGTTAAGATCCAAGCCTGTAATGAAATTCTGGGTGAAATTCTTGGTGACTAAGGATGAGCTCCGGCCTGTTCGCATTGAACACGTGCGGAGCCCGCCAGGAAGTCGGCATCCGCGCTGCGCTAATAACAGCCAGGCAGACATTTCCCGATGCTCGGCTGCAGAGATCGGGAAATGTCTGCCCGACTGTGATTAGCGCAGCGCGGGTGCCGACTTCCTGGCGGGCTCTGCACGTGTTCAATGCGAACACGCCGGAGCTCATCCTTATTGGTGACTATGGAGCAACACAGTTGTTGGCCAAAAGTCCACATATTCTGTAGCAGCCAATCGCTTTGCCCCTCTAACTTCCACTATAAAATGACAGTTGGGTCCGACGCTTCCTGGACCAGACTGTATAACAAATAGGGGGAGGTGGACACAATTCACTCGCTCAGGCGATCCATCTGCATGCCAGAGAATCTTTTCATCTCCTGCAGCCACATTGGGTCAGTAAAGAGGGGGAGGGGGTCAGTGAAGGAGTGGGGGGGTCTTGTCACCATCAATTCACTTTGTTTATTGGAAAAGTACACAGAGAAGCAGCAGATTGACGTTGGCCATGTGTCCCTGAAATACACTTCTGTTTACTCCTCGTGCCGGAGAGCGTTACGGTTCTGATTACTTTCACGTGTCCGTCGCCTGGAGGAGGTAGGTAATAGTTCTGTCAGACAAGTCCGGTGTGGTCATCCCAGCAGACCCACCACATATACAGTATTCAGTGATCGGGGAACCCCAGAGTTCTGTCCTCTCCCAGTTATCTGGGATCTCGCTCCTTTTCTTTTTTCCCCACCACAGACTTCTTGCAGGTTAGCATGAGCAGCAGTAAGGTGGGCAGATGCCACAAGCTACAGAAGAAGAGTTTGCGGGAGGAGTTGCGGTCGGCGTCCCGGTAGAAGCGATATCCCAGGTAGGAGATGTACAAGTTGATTGGCAGGGAGATGATGGGGAAGTTCCATGTGGTGACATCCAAGGCCGGGGCCAAGGTAGACAGTCCTATGAGAGCGAGGCAATGCCGCAAGGCCACCCGCCGGCACATGTCTGGGTGAGTGACGGACATCATCCGGTAACCTCCTCGGGAATAATCTTCTCGCAGGTTCCAGCTCAGAGCATTGAAGTGAGGGAACTGCCAGGAGTAGAGGATGGCGCCCAACAGCAGAGCACCTGAAAGGGAAAGATGGCAAAGTCAGAAAAAAAAAGGGACAAGTAATCTCTGTTCAGAACCCCCCACATGAGGGCAGTATGGGTACGGTGCCCAACCCCCTCCTTCTGTTGAGAGACATTCCCTAAACTTCCCAGTCAATGTGATTGGCTATCTTGGTGATCACATGATCAGCAGCCTGTCCTAACGGCTCTCAATCGACCAGGAGCTGTTGGTGAGAGTGCGCCAAGTGAGCATATTGCCAGCTGTGCACAGATGTGAGAGCCCTAATGCCCCCCATACACTATATTGTCAAAAGTATTGGGACGCCTGCCTTTGCATGAACTTTAATAGCATCCCAGTCTTAGGGCAAAATTTAGAGAAGAAGAAGAAGAAGAAGAAGAAGAAGAAGAAGAAGAAGAAGAAGAAGAAGAAGAAGAAGAAGAAGAAGAAGAAGAAGAAGAAGAAGAAGAAGAAGAAGAAGAAGAAGAAGAAGAAGAAGAAGAAGAAGAAGAAGAAGAAGAAGAAGAAGAAGAAGAAGAAGAAGAAGAAGAAGAAGAAGAAGAAGAAGAAGAAGAAGAAGAAGAAGAAGAAGAAGAAGAAGAAGAAGAAGAAGAAGAAGAAGAAGAAGAAGAAGAAGAAGAAGAAGAAGAAGAAGAAGAAGAAGAAGAAGAAGAAGAAGAAGAAGAAGAAGAAGAAGAAGAAGAAGAAGAAGAAGAAGAAGAAGAAGAAGAAGAAGAAGAAGAAGAAGAAGAAGAAGAAGAAGAAGAAGAAGAAGAAGAAGAAGAAGAAGAAGAAGAAGAAGAAGAAGAAGAAGAAGAAGAAGAAGAAGAAGAAGAAGAAGAAGAAGAAGAAGAAGAAGAAGAAGAAGAAGAAGAAGAAGAAGAAGAAGAAGAAGAAGAAGAAGAAGAAGAAGAAGAAGAAGAAGAAGAAGAAGAAGAAGAAGAAGAAGAAGAAGAAGAAGAAGAAGAAGAAGAAGAAGAAGAAGAAGAAGAAGAAGAAGAAGAAGAAGAAGAAGAAGAAGAAGAAGAAGAAGAAGAAGAAGAAGAAGAAGAAGAAGAAGAAGAAGAAGAAGAAGAAGAAGAAGAAGAAGAAGAAGAAGAAGAAGAAGAAGAAGAAGAAGAAGAAGAAGAAGAAGAAGAAGAAGAAGAAGAAGAAGAAGAAGAAGAAGAAGAAGAAGAAGAAGAAGAAGAAGAAGAAGAAGAAGAAGAAGAAGAAGAAGAAGAAGAAGAAGAAGAAGAAGAAGAAGAAGAAGAAGAAGAAGAAGAAGAAGAAGAAGAAGAAGAAGAAGAAGAAGAAGAAGAAGAAGAAGAAGAAGAAGAAGAAGAAGAAGAAGAAGAAGAAGAAGAAGAAGAAGAAGAAGAAGAAGAAGAAGAAGAAGAAGAAGAAGAAGAAGAAGAAGAAGAAGAAGAAGAAGAAGAAGAAGAAGAAGAAGAAGAAGAAGAAGAAGAAGAAGAAGAAGAAGAAGAAGAAGAAGAAGAAGAAGAAGAAGAAGAAGAAGAAGAAGAAGAAGAAGAAGAAGAAGAAGAAGAAGAAGAAGAAGAAGAAGAAGAAGAAGAAGAAGAAGAAGAAGAAGAAGAAGAAGAAGAAGAAGAAGAAGAAGAAGAAGAAGAAGAAGAAGAAGAAGAAGAAGAAGAAGAAGAAGAAGAAGAAGAAGAAGAAGAAGAAGAAGAAGAAGAAGAAGAAGAAGAAGAAGAAGAAGAAGAAGAAGAAGAAGAAGAAGAAGAAGAAGAAGAAGAAGAAGAAGAAGAAGAAGAAGAAGAAGAAGAAGAAGAAGAAGAAGAAGAAGAAGAAGAAGAAGAAGAAGAAGAAGAAGAAGAAGAAGAAGAAGAAGAAGAAGAAGAAGAAGAAGAAGAAGAAGAAGAAGAAGAAGAAGAAGAAGAAGAAGAAGAAGAAGAAGAAGAAGAAGAAGAAGAAGAAGAAGAAGAAGAAGAAGAAGAAGAAGAAGAAGAAGAAGAAGAAGAAGAAGAAGAAGAAGAAGAAGAAGAAGAAGAAGAAGAAGAAGAAGAAGAAGAAGAAGAAGAAGAAGAAGAAGAAGAATTTTGCTGCTGTGATAAGACATGTATTGTATGTTTTGATTTTTCATGACATTTGTATACAACTACTTATACCTTTCAGTTTGTATTGTACTTTGTGTGACCTTAAAGTATGTACTTGCATAAAAATTCAATAAATTTCTTTAAGAAGAAGAAATCGTTTTATAACCATTCAGTATCTGATACACGGGGCTCAATGTCACCCAGTCAGGTTTCCATCTATTTTAATAAAAGTGTTTGTTCCGGCGGGCAGACGCCGCACTCTTCTTCGGCACATTAGTGTGTGTAATGAATCCGGCCTGAGGGCACAGCACTCACTATGTGTTATTTACACAGCGAGCAGAGAGGCCGATCGGGGCTGAGAAAATAAATGATTGGGGGAGACTCCATCCTTCATCATGGCGAGGATGTTTGTTTCTTTGCTATCTAAATAAACTAAACTAACCCCACAGGAAGAGCCCCGGCCACTGCGGGGGTCCCCCGACATCGCGTCACTGTTTACACATAGGGTGACAGCTGAGGCTTTGTGCCCCCGAGTGACAGCTCAGCGTTTTATTGTGTCGCTGGGAGTCGTGGGGGCAAGATGGATGATGACAGGGAGCTCTGGGGTGCAGAGGGGGGTGAACGTTGCTCTAATCCTACCAGCATACTGGTCAATGCAAACTCTTCAATATAAGACGTCCCTGTAGACCCCCCATGGTAAAATCAAGTCACTGACAGATAGTCAGTTAATAGATATGTACAGGATTCTGAATATATAATATACCCCCCCCCCCTCTTTTGGTGGCACTTCTGTACCAGAACAGTATCATGGGTCCCAACCAGGGAGATGTGACCTGGGGCATGCATAGCGCGCCGCACCAAATAGTGGGTGTGGCTACGTTATGCTACATATTGGGTGTGGCTTTTTATCGGACTAGAAATTTTTGTCAGATTTTTTTTCCATTTTTTTTTTTGTATTCAATCATTGTTTATGCTATTGGGGAGACTTTGGTGAGGCATCAGGGGTCTAAACAGACCTCTGAAGCCTCACTTTTGAGACCGAGAAAGGGACTGAGGACAGAGCTTCCCCAATTCCCTGCAGCTGCACTGCACATGAATGAACAGGAGAGATAGTAATCTCTGAATGGGGAGCCTCTATGCTTTAATTATATATAAACACAGTGAGTGATCAGTACCAATTCCTCCCAGCGACGGCACCAAAGGGGGGCGCCATCCCTCCCAACGACACCACCCCTCCCAACGACACCACCGCCGGGGCGCCATTCCTCCCACTAACAAAGGGGGCGCCATTCCTCCCAACGACACCACTGACGGGGGACACTATTCCTCCCACTGACATGGCGCCATTCCTCCCATTAACATCAACTATGGGGCAGTGTTCCTGCCACTAGCTCCATTGACAGGACATTTCTCCTCCTACTGAACACATTTTTTAAATCCCACTGCCCACCAAGCCTGAGATATTGTGGACTCTCATCATTACCCGTGGCATTTTCCTCTGCAATTGGCCACAGTCCGGCCCTCCTAAAGTCTGAAAGGCAGGAAACTGGCCCCTTGTTTAGGAGGTTTGGAGACCCCTGCAATATACAATACACCTTCCTTTAGGAAGAACTAAGCCCAGCACTCTACCTCATAGCATTATGTCAAAGCACAGGTGCTCTTTAAATGAAGGGATAATAACATTTAGAATTTTTCAGAAGCTGTATCATCTTTAAATTGCCCCCATTCATCCAGAGACAATTCCGTGGATTGGATTGTATTAGAAGAGAACGGTCCTTTGATTGAGCCATTGACATCGGTCACCAGAACTTGCTCTCACACAATGTAGACTGATTAGGTGGGGGAGGGGGATAAACAGCGACTATTACCCTTCTTCTACTCTCACAATATGGACTGTCTGACCATCTGATGGAAATCGGACCCCTTTCTGTGCAGAGCGGAGAAGTCACATGACCGCGTCCCATCCCGCCACCTTCAGAGTCTTAATACAGAACTGTCTGTGGATCAATGTGAAGGGTGAACACCCAATAGGAGACGATGAAGGGTTAAATAGACTGTAAATAGCAGCCAATCATATGAAGAGGCAGCCGAGCAATGACAGAAATTGGCCCTTGTATAATTGGGCCCCGGAAGAGAATAGCACTGATGATAATTATCGGCAGAGCCGCCCCAAACCTCTTACCAATTTCTGTGTATTGTAACAATGCTGCCCCTATACAAGTCCTCACAGATGTGTGTACTAGACGGACCCCGCTGTGCTCTAATGGGGGGGTCACCACTGACTGGTGTACAAACAGAAATCATGCATGAGGGTCAAGGAGCTGCAAAGAACCTCCGATGGTTTCCACCACATTCAGTATTCCCTCCTATCCACACACCAGAATAAATAGGGATAGACTTACCAGCATCCAGACTGCCGGTTGCAGCGGTCCAGCCCATCATGGGCGGTATGGCACCCACCACGGAGCCCACCCACGTGTTGGCGATACTCAGCCTCTTCATGGGAGTGTAGCAGCAGGTGTACAGGAAGATGTTGAAGGCACCCAAAGCCCCGGTCAGAGGATTAACGGCAAGAGTCAGGATGGAGATCCCGGGGATGGCGCACGCTGCAGCGAAGGACACCGCCAGAAGAGGACTGTGGGGACAGAGAATTTCACTTAGTTCTTTACATAAGAGAACCTGTCATTCTATAGAGAATAAAGGACAAAATCAGCTTATAACACGATTTAGACCAGGGGTCTCCAAACTACGGCCTCCTCCAAGATTTTATCTGGCACTCTGATATAAGAAGGGGCTCTGATGGGGACCCTGATGTTAAGGGGGACTGTGATGGGGACCCCGATGTAAGGAGAGGCTGTGATGGGGACCCCGATGTAAGGAGAGGCTGTGATGGGGACCCCGATGTAAGGAGAGGCTGTGATGGGGACCCCGATGTAAGGAGAGGCTGTGATGGGGACCCCGATGTAAGGAGAGGCTGTGATGGGGACCCCGATGTAAGGAGAGGCTGTGATGGGGACCCCGATGTAGAGAGAGGCTGTGATGGGGACCCCGATGTAGAGAGAGGCTGTGATGGGGACCCCGATGTAAGGAGAGGCTGTGATGGGGACCCCGATGTAGGGAGAGGCTGTGATGGGGACCCCGATGTAAGGAGAGGCTGTGATGGGGACCCCGATGTAGGGAGAGGCTGTGATGGGGACCCCGATGTAGGGAGAGGCTGTGATGGGGACCCTGATGTAAGGGGGGAGGGCAGTGATGGACTTTTCTTTATTTTACTGACAATTGTTCTCTTTTGCTCTAAATCAAACACAATGATAAAAATGTGATTCTTTCATTTAAAAAAAAAGAGTTTTCTGCCTGAGTGTATATATATATATATATATATATATATATATATATATATATATATATACACACACACACATACACACACAATGTGGCCCTCATACTGAAAGGTTTTAGACAATACAAGACTGCCAAAGCTACCTCTCTTCAGTGAATGTTCAGTTGTAGCTGTGAAAATATAACATGAACTATACACTACTAGAGAAATATCTCCAGCCTTGAAGTTTCCCACCAACATCCCTTCCTTGAAATAAAAGTCACTCATACCAACAGTTCTGATTTATTGCTGGTCACGTGACTCGCAGGTGGTTTACAGCTCTCATACATGGATACAGCAGGAGGGGCTGAGATTTCCCTCTGACGCCAGCCGGGGAGGTCACATGGCCACTCAGCCCCTCCTGTGGAAGCCCTGTCTCAGAGCTGTAAAGCGGCCGCGAGTCACGTGACCGGCCCGAAGATAGCACTAAATAGGTATTTACAAGACTCGTTTTTAGAAAAGATGGTGGTATGCCTGCCTATAATAGGGGGGCTGGCAGTGACCATTGTACATTTTATATTTGTACTAATAGCGGCGGGGAGGATGGAGCAGAGACACAGACAAGGAGCTGACAGGCACATAGGAGGGGGAGAGAGGAGAGCTGCAGATGACAGAGGGACGTACTCTGACCACGGAACTGGGAAGGCCTTGAGGCTTCACTTCCTGGTTCCCTACGACGCATGCGCGATCCCGCTGGTCCCTGCTGTCTTCTGGGACCTGTGTGTCTCCCAGAAGACAGCGGGGGGGGGGTGTGGAGTAGGTGCTGGATGTGGCGTATGTCCCCGCGGTGATCTATGCCCGGAAGTGGGAGAAAATACCTGTATTAAAACAGGTATCTGCCCCCTCCTCCCCCCTGAAAGGTGCCAAATGTGACACTGGGGGGGGGCAGAGATTCCAAAAAGCGAAAGTTCAATTTTTGGGTGGAACTCCGCTTTGAGGACTCACACCGAAGTAGCAGAGCTTACCACCACCCTTTTTTCTAAACTGGGCACGGACCTCTGGAAACCAATTCTTTCCATCTGCCCACACCACACCTACAACACTGACTGATCGAGTCCTTCCAGCGCGATCTACACCCATTCTTCTCAATTGCTAGTATAGTGACTGTATCCTGGTCATGGTAAGAACTATAATAGTGTCCCCAGTAATGTCATGCTCCCAATAATATAGTGTCCCCAGTAATGTCCCCTCAGTAAGGTCGTGTCCTCGATCACTGCCACTGGTGTAGCAGAATACATTTTGGCCTAACTTTATGATGTAATTTGATTTTTTGTTGATATGTTTTGTAACAAAGTAGAAAATGTTGTTATTTTTACAAACTTATGGTCTTTTTTTATTATATATAATAAAAAATAAAAAGCCAGATGCGATCAATTACCACCGAAAGAAACCTTTGTGTAAAAAAAAAAATTCTATAATTTGTATTTATTTGTTTACAGCTTTGTATGACCGCGCATGTCCAGTAAATGTAGCGCAGCGCTCTCGGAGGTCAAGTGTTTAGAAGTCAGAGGCTACAATATTTGGAGCGGATTTTTAATTTCTTATTTCTAGGCTGAAGAACATCTTTAAGAATAAAAATGTATGAATAGGTTTCCCAAATCTCCACAACGGCAGGAAGAACCGATATCACAGCGTGACACAGGAACGGACAGAGATCTATAGATGTGCGATTATCAGTGGAACGTGTGACTATTAGGCTGCATTCACACCTAAGCGACAAAACGCCCGACGCGGGACGCTTCTGTCGCTAGAGGGGAGAATTCCCATTGCCGTCTATGGAGATGGTTCACATCTCATAGACGCGCAACGCCTGTCGCCTGAAAAAAAGTCCCGGACCCTTTTTTTCACGCGACAGGCGCGTTTTCCCATAGACAGCAATGGGAATACTTTAGAAAAAAAAAAAAGAAACATTTGTAATCGCGGCAAATCTGCCGCTACACGCGTACGCGGCTGTCGCTTAGGTGTGAATGCAGCCTTAGGGCGCAACAGAAATCTCTCCCGGAAGTTACAGACGTCCTGCAGCCGATGGAAACGATTTTTTTTTTTCAAAAATCGACTTAGAGAAATTATTATTAACAAAAGTCTCCGTCAACATTTTTGTTGTTGTAGAAATGCTGAGACTCTACAGAGCCATTCAGAGAGAAGACTAAACCAGTCACATCGGTCTCTACACCAGAAGAGCTTACACTCTAATGTTTCCCCCCCCCACAGTTACACACTATGGCCCAGATTCTCGTATCTGGGCGTAAAACTGTGTGGGCGTAACGTATCTCGTTTACGTTACGCCGCCGCAAGTTTTACAGGCAAGTGCTTTATTCACAAAGAACTTGCCTGTAAAGTTGCGGCGGCGTAGCGTAAATCACCAGGCGCAAGCCCACCTAATTCTAATGAGCCGGGTAGGGGGCGTGGAGCATTTAAATTAGGCGCGTTCTCGCGCCGAACGTACTGCGCATGCGCCGTCCTGAAAATATCCCAGGGTGCATTGCTCCAAATGAGGTCATTGGTTTCGACGTGAACGTAAATGGCGTCCAGCCCCATTCACGGACGACTTACGCAAACAACATACATTTTTAAATTTCGTCGCGGGAACGACGGCCATACTTAACATTGGTTGCCCCTCATATAGCAGGGGCAACTTTACGCGTCGCAAATCTAACGTAAACGTCATAACTTCACTGCGTCGGCCGCGCGTATGTTCGGGAAAATTTGCGTATTTTGCTAATTTGCATACTCGACGGGGGAAAACGACACCTAGCGGCGAAAAAAAAAAATGCATTTAAGATCCGACAGCGTAAGAGCCTTACGCCTGTCGGATCTAATGGATATCTATGTGTAACTGATTCTAAGAATCAGGCGCATAGATACGATGGCCCAGATTAGGACTTACGACGGCGTACATGGCGTTGCGCCGTCGTAAGCCCTTTGAGAATCTGGGCCACTTATTATACATTTATATAGATCTGACATATACCGCAGTGCTGTAGAGAGAGCATTGAGCCAATCACATCAGTCTCTGCACCAGAGGAGCTTACACTCTTACTGTAACCTACGTAGTAGAGGAAGATGAATATAACTCTCTACATTGTAGCCGAGTCCCCGGTATTCTCTGTGGGGGGAGGGGGGGGGTCTGGACTGAACCCTGTTTGTTTTTCCTCTCCAGCGAGGGACCTTTCATAGTAAGTCAGGTCTGCATGTGACCCGCTCTGTATATTTCTATCCAGCACTGTATACAGTATATATAGAAGTCGCCCCATTTGTGACTGCGCTCCGCACACCAACACTGGATTGGATTCCCCACAATCCATTATAATCCTTTCTACAAATAAACTATCATCAGCCAGGAAGAAAATGTCTCCATTGTGCTACTTATTGTAGAACGCTTTCCTATATCTCCTCCCACATGTAGCCACTTACTACGGGAGAAAAAGAAAATCATTTTTTCAAGCCAAGCATTAAAAAGAATCATACAGGTTCTCCTTTATACTGAGGACTGATGTCCCTGGTCTCTAGTGATCGCATAGGCTGTGTTCTCATTAGGGTTGTCCCAATACCACTTTTTTGAGACCGAGTATAAGTACCAATACTTTTTTTTCAAGTACTCGCCGATACTGAAACTTTTTTTTAATGTCATGTGACAGTGGAATTTTTTTTTTAGGAGCCAGATTTAGCGGCTCCTACTTCCGCTCTCCATCCTGACAAATTGAGGGGGAAAAGCAGCACGGGAGGGGGGGGGGGGGGGTGCATGAAAGGGGGAAAGACAGCACAGAGCACGAAAGGGGGAAAGACAGCACGGAGCACAAAAGGGGGAAAGACAGCACGGAGCACAAAAGGGGGAAAGACAGCACGGAGCACAAAAGGGGAAAGACAGCACGGAGCACAAAAGGGGGAAAGACAGCACGGAGCACAAAAGGGGAAAGACAGCACGGAGCACAAAAGGGGGAAAGACAGCACGGAGCACAAAAGGGGAAAGACAGCACAGAGCACAAAAGGGGGAAAGACAGCACAGAGCACAAAAGGGGGAAAGACAGCACGGAGCACAAAAGGGGGAAAGACAGCACGGAGCACAAAAGGGGGAAAGACAGCACGGAGCACAAAAGGGGGAAAGACAGCACGGAGCACAAAAGGGGGAAAGACAGCACGGAGCACAAAAGGGGGAAAGACAGCACGGAGCACAAAAGGGGGAAAGACAGCACGGAGCACAAAAGGGGAAAGACAGCACGGAGCACAAAAGGGGGAAAGACAGCACGGAGCACAAAAGGGGGAAAGACAGCACGGAGCACAAAAGGGGGAAAGACAGCACGGAGCACAAAAGGGGGAAAGACAGCACGGAGCACAAAAGGGGGAAAGACAGCACGGAGCACAAAAGGGGAAAGACAGCACGGAGCACAAAAGGGGGAAAGACAGCACGGAGCACAAAAGGGGAAAGACAGCACAGAGCACAAAAGGGGGAAAGACAGCACGGAGCACAAAAGGGGGAAAGACAGCACAGAGCACAAAAGGGGAAAGACAGCACGGAGCACAAAAGGGGGAAAGACAGCACGGAGCACAAAAGGGGGAAAGACAGCACGGAGCACAAAAGGGGGAAAGACAGCACGGAGCACAAAAGGGGAAAGACAGCACGGAGCACAAAAGGGGAAAGACAGCACGGAGCACAAAAGGGGGAAAGACAGCACGGAGCACAAAAGGGGGAAAGACAGCACGGAGCACAAAAGGGGGAAAGACAGCACGGAGCACAAAAGGGGGAAAGACAGCACGGAGCACAAAAGGGGGAAAGACAGCACGGAGCACAAAAGGGGGAAAGACAGCACGGAGCACAAAAGGGGGAAAGACAGCACGGAGCACAAAAGGGGGAAAGACAGCACGGAGCACAAAAGGGGGAAAGACAGCACGGAGCACAAAAGGGGGAAAGACAGCACGGAGCACAAAAGGGGGAAAGACAGCACGGAGCACAAAAGGGGGAAAGACAGCACGGAGCACAAAAGGGGGAAAGACAGAACAGAGCACGAAAGGGGGAAAGACAGCACAGAGCACGAAAGGGGGAAAGACAGCACAGAGCACGAAAGGGGGAAAGACAGCACAGAGCACGAAAGGGGGAAAGACAGCACAGAGCACGAAAGGGGGAAAGACAGAACAGAGCACGAAAGGGGGAAAGACAGCACAGAGCACGAAAGGGGGAAAGACAGCACAGAGCACGAAAGGGGGAAAGACAGCACGGAGCACAAAAGGGGGAAAGACAGCACGGAGCACAAAAGAGGACAAGACAGCACGGAGGGGGGGGGGGGGAAAGACAGCACGGAGGGGGAGAAAGACAGCACGGAGGGGGGGGGGGAAAGACAGCACGGAGGGGGGGGGAGAAAGACAGCACGGAGGGGGGGGAGAAAGACAGCACGGAGGGGGGGGGGAGAAAGACAGCACGGGGGGGGGGGGGGGAGAAAGACAGCACGGAGGGGGGGGGG